>NC_057863.1:139146193-139293693 GCF_019393635.1 Dromiciops gliroides | reverse complement strand
CATTTTCTCAAACTTGTAAAATTCTCCTGAAATTAATTTAGAAATACCCTGTATTGAGGGTATTTTGATGAACAGATGATAAGGTAACATATTGGATATTTTTATGAATAACTTTCAAACAGCTTTTTTTGCAAACACAGAAATGATGGAAAGATTCAGAGAAGAAAGTATCACTTGGATTTATTGCTTATTGATAATAAGTAGTAATAATAACAATGATAATAATAATATAAAAAGATGATAGAGTGGAGAAAATTGTAGCTTCTAATATGATCCCCCAGGAAAGGTTATCTCATGTATGGATTATAAATCACATGCTTCATCTTTTTGCTGTGGCATAATAGCTATGTCTATGTAGCATTGGTTTTGTTCTTACCAAATATGTTTTGGAGTTAATTGTATTGAAATGCAGCCAACTTAACATAAAACAATAAACAATATTTTACCATTCTTTATATTTGTTTGTAAATCCTAAAATAGTTACCAGATTAAAGTACCATAAAATTAAATCATGTCAACAAATACTTGATCAATTCATTGAAAGCCATGTTAGCCCGTCTATGAAGAATTCTTGCAGTGTTATGGCACAGTAAACAAAACCCAGAATTTCATTTAACTCCCATTTACGGGAATGTGAAAAGATGAGTTATCAGTTAAGTCTACTAATTCCAGATGCTCATTTAAGAAAATGATGTCTTATATGGAACATTGCCAGATAATGAATTTAATTGTTTCTTTCAACTTTAAGATCACTCTAGTTTTATACTCTACCTTTTCCCATTATAGCAGCAAGCACTAAGGTTTGGAGCAGTTGGTCCTTAAGTATTCTTTACATACATAAGCTGTGTAGAAAACAACACGTTTGATACCTGCTTACAGCATCAGTGGTACTGGTTAATGTTCAGGGAAAATGTTCTAAAAGTGACAGCTAAAGAGAGGTCTTCAAGTAAATGAAAGCATATTGCTGCCTAGGGGTTACTTAAAAACTCATCATTCTGTGGCCATTAACAGACAGTAGGAAGGGGATCCAGAAAAGCTAGTATGAGAAAAAAAAAATCCTAGTCCCATATACTTCAGGTACATGACAAATGCACATTGATTGCAGGTGAGGGGCATGGAGGGAGTAAAACAAGGCCATTTCTTGTTTGAGTCAATTTGAAAAAAAGTTTCTGATATTTTAATATTAACCTTAGTACAGAGAAAATATTAATAGGAAATAAGAAGTCAGTAAATATAAATTATATCAAGGGTTTAAAAGTTCCTAAACAAAACTGAAATATTACTTAAGAAACTACTTTGACAAAAAATACTTCTTTCAGTATCACCTTTAGATTTTAATTTGTGTAGTTCATAAATACACAATGCTAAGGAAAAGAAAATTCTCACAGACCTCCTCACACTGTATATATAATAATGAAAGACATATTAGATCTTCTCCAACACTTATGGCTTCATTCGTAGTTGAAGCCCCCAAACTAATTGAAAAATGATTAAAATCTGTGTAAGTTCTAGAAAAGTGATTCTAACAAATGCTAATGCTTATCTTATGCCTATATACTAATTGATAAGTGGATAAATGGCAAAAAATATCAGAGGTTGATTTATATAAAGTGTTTGGTTAAATGACCATGGATGAAAAAGTTAAGTCAAAAATTTATGGTTTGTATATGAAATACAATACCATTGTTGGTCTCCCTATCTCCTTTTTGATTGACAAAATCACTGATCTGATTCCCCCAAACTGGAAAATAATTTGTTGGAGTAGACTAAGTGGTAGGCCTATATGCATATGCAAGTACACATACACATGTGTGTACACATATCATATATGGTTTGTAGAGAAATATAGAGAGATATAGGGTATGTTGATACTTCAGAATAATAGTGTAAGTTTGGTTGCTGTTTCTTATTTTCTGTTTCAGTTTCACATTAAATTTTACTCTATATGTTTTAGGACACAAGACTATCAATTATCATCCAAAGCAATTCCTGAACTCTTTATGTGTCTAATACGAATTCATTTAAAAACTAAATTGAATGTTATAACTGCTTTCTAGAAGCAGTGTCTGAAAAGGAATCATTTCTAGATTATAGTGAATAAATTATTTCAGTTTTTAAGTATGCACAAATAATCATTTATCATAGATTGGATTTTGGATTGAGTCCTGCAAGGGAGTTTAGAAGCCACCTAGTTCAACATCCTCTATTTATAGGGGAGGTAACTAAGGCATAGAGTGATTAAGTTATTTATACAAGATCATAAGGTTTAGGACCCAGGTTCTCAGACTCCAAATCTGATATTCTTAGTGCATGATAGGTCATCAAAATTTAGAAATGGAGAGAGATCCCTCCATTCACTCAATACTTGTTACAGATGGAGAAAATAAGAAGCAAAATGTGAAGGAACTTGCCAAAAGGCATGAGGCACTAATGAAAGATCATATCACATGCCTCAGTTTATTGCTCTTGGAACTCAGTTGCACAACCTCTCAAGTATGGGTTGAATGAAGGATACTTATTTTTAAAGCTCGATTAAAGGAAATCTTTGCATGCCATTTTTAGCATTTTCTCAAAATATATTTTGTCAACCTGCCTAAAGAATCATTTAAAAGTTGCTAAAATGACCACATAACTAAAAAGCAACTCTTTTTCTTAAAAGGAATGCAAATGCTTAAGCAAATTTGCGTTGTTCAATTTTAAACTGTACTCATTTTCTTATTTGCACAATGCAAATTTTTGAAACCATCTGCTTAGACCTCTCTTTTATCTTTCTTTTGAACCCATTCAAAAATGCAATTGACAGAAGCAATTGCATTGGGGAAATAGAAAAGTTTAAGCTTAAGAACATATTTTCTATATAGTGCCTATGATAGCACCAAACAATAAAATAGCAATTTGCTGAGAAATTAGCTGAATCAGAGGTTCAAATATGGTTCATATTGAAAGATACCAAAACAGAGCGAGACTTGATGAATATGTACTTTAAGCAGATGTTACCTGCAGATCTCTATGGGAGTTTTGAATTTTTATCCCCTTCTAGGAGAAAGAAGGATTTTGGCTAAGAATTCAAGATTCTTTGTATTGAATCATCCTGAAATTATTTTTTCCACTAAATTCCAGAGTCTAAATATATAAAGATTCCCTACCCTCTCTACCAAATGTCCTTATCACTCCCTTCTTGTCCCTAATAAAATGGAAGAAAATTAGGTCTTTTGTTATTATACTTAACTCCTTCTTGAATAACAACAATAGCCATCAAATGTCTCTGCCATATAATCATGCACAATCATCAGCTCTGGTGTGATCTTTGGGTCTAGATGGTACTAAAGTACAAAACAAAATAAAACAAACAAATAAAAATGTTTGTTCTACATTCTCATAGAGAAACACTAAGCATTGTCCGAAATCAAACACTAATGTTGAAAGGCATAGACATTGTTGAATGAGTAGGATTAATATGAATGATATATAACTAGATGATTTTAGAAGAAGGAAGGATCAAGAAAAGGGTCAGCAGAATCCAAGGAACAACAGAATATACAAAGTTCAGTTGGTCACATTAAAGATAGATTGTCATATTATCAAATATAAATTTAATGATGAATATAATTGGCATATATACCTCTCCTTAAGTTTATAAAGTATTTTGCTCCCCCAAATCCTGTAAGATAGAGAGCAGAAGTATCACTACTTAGATTTTAAGGCAAAAAAAACCCATGAAGCTCAGAGATATCTGACATCATATTAGTCAGTGAGATCACAATTTTTACACAAGTAGTAAGTGACTAAGTCAGAACTCGAGTATAGGCCTGCTGATCATAGCAGCATGAAATAATGGAAAGATCACTGGATTTGGAATCAGTGAGGGATGGGTTCAAATTATTTCACTGGAACTTAGTGACTCTCACTTTGCACAAATCAACATCTCTTAGCTTCAATATGTTCATGGGAATAATAATTTTTTTACTACCTACTTCAAAGGGTTGTTGTTATCTAAATCTAGTAAATAACTGAGTTGTAAATAAATATGAGTTCTTTACAATCTACTAGAATGACTCTCGAAATTGGGTCTTTCACTAATTCATCAGAAATTTTTAAAAAACAAACAAAAATACTTTCCATAATGTTTTTTACTGTGAACAAGAGAGTGCTTGGTTATATAAATTGAGTGATAGAAGAATAATATAAGAGTCAACAAATGAAATAAACTACTTTATTTCTGAGCTCTTTCCACTTCAGAGAAGTCTAAATTGTACTTTAGCATTGAAGAGTCTGAAAAGGGGAAGGCATTTTGTGAATACCTCCCACATAGTTGAAGGACAACTGGAATAAAGGGGGAAAAAAAGCAATTCTCCATGGTTCCTCTGCTACCAAAATAACCATAATAGGCTCTAGCCTATAGATTTTTATATTTTTTATATTGTTATTTTTATAGCCTATTGAGACCAGCAACAATAAGTAAGACAGGAGTATATACAAAGGGAATGGTGGAAAATTGATTTGAACTAAGAAATGAAAATAGTCAAATTACGCTTAGTGTCAGCAGAATATTAGGGTCAGTGTGTATTTGTTGACATAATTATTTATTGTTATTATTATTACTTTTTATTTAATTAGAACAAAAGTTTTAATAATTACTTATCATAGAGTTGGCTTCCTAGAAAAATACTAAATGAAACACATCCACCATTGCATAATTTACATGAAAATCTATAGATTTTTAAAATGTATTCTACATTTTAATTATAGCCAATTATCACTCAGTTTTCTCCTTTCTTTAAAAATATTGACTGGTGGAAAAGTACACATTTTCATTGCCTAAGGTAAATTACAATTTGCTTTCCAGTTTTACAGAATGCTTTTTTATTTCCCCAGCTGGCTGCTTATTCATGTCAGCTTAAGGTACACCCTAATTATTCAAGTCACCAACAGTTTCAACACTGGCCAAGCATAAATAGCAAGCAAAAAAAAAAACACCGCAGTTTTCTCTGGGAAATGAGCTTTATTTTTTAATCCAGAAATTCCTCTAGGCAGCATATTTAAATTACTGATTGGCAGGTTGGATTCTCCAATTCAATTCATAAGCAACAGTGTTGGAATAGAAATAGTCATAGTACTCATACTTCTTGTTGCCCACATAGGAATCTATGCACAACATTCCTTTTATTGTCAGTTTATAGTTTTGTTCCAATGAGTTGGTGGATCAATAGTTCAAGAATGTAGCTTTCCAGAGAAAATGTTTAAGTGGTTTCCAGTTGGAATATTTCCAAATGGATTCTCCCTCTTTTCTTTGTGTGAAGGTTCAGAAAATTCTCCAAAGAGCCAGTATTGTCTTTATGTTTCTTGTCTGTTTTCACTTATAACTATCATCATGTACCATTTGAAAATAGACAAATCAACAAGTTGAGGAGAGGCCCAAATCCCAAAGTATCAACATTACATTTTACCAATTTGATCAAATTCAAATACCTCAACTATAGTTCTACCATATATCTTGCCATTTTTTGATATTCAATTTATTTTTATTCAGTATTTCTTTTTATCCCCTATAAATAGTGTGATCATCTATTTAATTAAAAATTAATTCTATAAAGCATTTATTAAGTATCTCCTTTATGCAAGACACAGTGTTATATTTTGGGAATATGAAGAGAGAAACAAAATCATTCTTGTCCTCAATGTCCTCATGTCCTCACATTATATTTGGAGCAAAATAACATTTTTTATGAATAAACATTATATATATATATATATATATATATATATATATATATATATATATATATATATATATATAAGCAATATTGGTGACAAGGATGGACAATTTTTCCCTATTTGTTTATTTATTTATTTCTCAGTCAACAAAAATCAACTTTCCTTCTCAACTGCTCCCCCAATTAAAAAAAAAAAAGAAAGAAAAACACAGTCAAGCAAAACAAATTTCTGCATTGGCCATGTCCATGTGTGCACTCTGAGACCGTCACTCTCTCTCATGAGATGGTAGCCCATTTGCTTCATTATCAGGCTCATGGAATCATGGTTGATACTTTTGGATCAGAGTTCTTAAGTTGGTTGTCTTTACAACATTGTTATCATTATATGTTATTTTCCTGGTGTTATCACTCACTGATACTTTAACATCATTGAAATTAAAAGAATTTAGAGCTGGGTAAAGGATCTAAGGATCACATAGTAGCTCTCACTTTGGAAATGTAGCCACTGAGGCTCAGAAAAAGTGTGACTTGTCTTAGATCATAATGCTAGTAACTATCAAAATTTGGTTTTGAACACAGACTCTCTGATTACATGACTAATGCTCTCTCCACTAAAATAGGCTGCTTCCTTGAGTCAAAGTCTTTATTCTTCCACAAAAATTTCTTAGAGTCTGACCTGTAAGGTTGGAGTGACTAAGAGTTGTGGTAGTTCATGTCTGGCTACTTGAATTCAAGTCACCTGTCCTAGAAGGTATGACTGCTGAGCCACTGTCAGCAACAATTGAAAGATTGTGGATCAATGAGAGAGGTACCACAAGATTGGAGAAGGTCCATTACCCCCATTTTTCAGAAAATGAAAAAGGACAGAAACTGCAAACTATTGGCCATGGAATTTGACTCTGATTCCTTGAAAAATTCAAGAATGTATAACTTTAAAAATGGTTGGTAAACATCTAGAAAGGGAAAAGGAGATTACAAAGAACTAGCATGGCTTCATCAAGAACAGATCATTCCACACTAACCTCATTTCCTTTTTGTTTTTGACAGGACTACTAAACTAATAGGTGAGGGGAATTCTGTAGCTATGGTTTACCAAAATTTGAGCAACATTTAATGAAGTTTTTCATAGTATTCTTATGGAGGAGGAAAAGAGGTCTAGATTGTATGGATAATACAATCGAGTGGATTCAGAATTAGTTGGCTGGCCAGATGTGGAGTAGTTGCTGATGGTTCAATGTCAGTATGGCAGGAGATCTTCAGATTAATTAATGTTTAACAACATTTTTTTCAATGACTTTGAGAAAGACATAGATAGTATGTATACTCATGAAATTTGAAGATGCCCCAAAGCTTGGAGGGGATAGTTTGCATGCTGGATGGCAAAGTCTGGATCCAACTGGATTTTTATAGTTTAGAGCACTTGCTAAATTTAATAAGATGAAATTCAATATGGATAAATGTAAAGATTTGCAGTAACATATAAAAAGAAATTCACAGATGTAAGAATCAGGACATATAGATAAATAGCAGTTTACCCCCAAAAAACTTTGGGGGTTTTAGTGGATTGCAAACCAGCAGTATTTATGTGCCAGCCAAAAAAAATGGCAGCTAACATGATCATGGACTGTATTCAGATGGCTATAGCCACCAGGAATGGAGAAGTGATGCTCACCCATACTCTGCACTCATCAGGCCTCACTTGGAGTCATGTTCAGTTCTGGGTGCCACAGTTTAAGAAGGACATTGAAAAACTAGAAAGCATCCAGGGAAGGGAACCCAGCATGGCAAAGGACTTTGCATCCATGACATGTGAGCATTGGTTGGAGAAAATGGTTGGCCTGGAGAAAATATGAATATAGGTGGGAGAAAAAACATGATAGCTGTCTTCATTTGTTTGAAGCTTTCATGTGAGAGAAGGATTAGACTTGTTCTGCTTGGCCTCAAGGGGAAAAAACAGGCATGATGATTGGAAATGCCAAACAGGTAACTTTAGCCTTGATGACCAGAAACACTTTTTTTCTTTTCATAAAAGTATTCTATTATTTTCCAGTTACATGTAGAGATAGTTTTCAACATTTGTTTTTATAAGATTTCTAGTTTCAAGTTTTCCTCCCTTCCTCCCCTCCCTGCACCCTCCCCAAGACAAATTCTGATGCAGGTTATATATGTACAATCACATTAAATATATTTCCACATTAGTCATTCTGAGTAAGAAGAATCAGAGCAAAGAGCAAAAACCTCAAAAAAGAAAAACAAAAAAAAATAGAAATAATATTCTTCATTCTGCATCCAGATTCCATAGTTCTTTTTTTCTGGATTTGGAAAGCATTTTCCATCAAGAGTCCTTTGGAACTATCTTAGACCACTGTATTGCTGAGAAGAGTCAAGTCTATCACAGTTGATAAACACACAATGTTGTTGATACTGTGTACAATGTTCTCTTGGTTCTGCTCATCCCACTCAGCCTGAGTTCATGTAAGTCCTTCCAGGTTTCTATGAAATCAGACTGCTCATCATTTCTTACAGCACAATAATATTCCATTACATTCATATATGACAACTTGTTCAGCCATTCTCCAATAGATGGGCATCCCCATAATTTCCAATTTTTTGCCACCACAAAAAGCAGGTACAAATATTTTTGTACATGTGGGTCCTTTTCCCTTTTTTATGATCTCTTTGGGAAAAAGACCTAAAAGTGGGATTGCTGGGTCAAAGGGTAGGCACAGCTTTATAGCCCTTTGTGCATAGTTCCAAATTGCTCTCCAGAATGATTGGATCAGTTCACAGCTCCACCAACAATGCATTCGTGTTCCAATTCTTCCACAGCTTCTCCAACATTTATTATTTTCCTTTTTTGTCATATTAGCCAATATGAAAGGTGTGAGGTAGTACCTCAGAGTTGTTTTAATTTGCATCTCTCCAATCAATAGTGATTTAGAGCATTTTTTCATATGGCAATAGACAGCTTTGATTTCTTCATCTGAAACTGCCTGTTCATATCCTCTGACTGCTTCTCAATTGGAGAATGACTTGGATTCTTATAAATTTCATTTAGTTCCCTATATATTTTATAAATGAGGCCTTTGTCAGAAATACTAGCTATAAAGATAATTTCTCATCTTTCTGCCTCCCTTCTAATTTTGGATGCATTGCTTCTGTTTGTACAAAAGCTTTTTAATTTAATGTAATCTAAATCATCTATTTTGCATTTCATAATAGTCTCTATCTCTTGTTTGGTCATAAACTATTCTCCTTTCCGTAAATCTGAGAGGTAAACTATTCCGTCCTCTCCTATTTTAGCTATGGTATCACCTTTTGCTTCCCTAAAGAATAATTGGAGTTTCTTTGTCCAAACGAATGTATATGTTATTTCCTCTTTGAATTAAATCGAGTGAGAGCAAGGTTGAAATAATGTTCACTCCTGTTTTTTTCCCCTCTATTGTAATAGTTTTTTTGTACCTCTTCATATCATGTAATTGATCCCATTCCACCTCCCCTTTCCTCTTCTCCCCATAAACTCCTTTTTTTTACCTCTTAATTTTCCTTATGTTATCACATCAAAGACAATTTATATTTATACCCTCTGTGTATGTTAATTCTGTCTTCCTAAATTGCAATACAGTTCTCAAGAGTAGGGATGCAAACAGCTTAATCTTGTTGAATAACCTTTTGTTCCCCTGTTTACCTTTTTAAACTTCTCTTGAGTCTTCTATGTTAAGATAAAATTTTCTCTTCAGTTCTGACCTTTTCATCAGGAAACCTTGAAAGCCCCCTATTTCATTGTATGTCCATCTTTTCCCCTGAAAGAAAATGATCAGTTGTGCTTGGTACTTTATTATTGGTTGCAATGCAAGCTCCTTTGCCTTCAGGAAAGAGGAGATCAATGAATTGGGCATGCAACTAAAAAAGCTAGGAAAGGAACAAATTAAAAATCTCCAACTAAATACTAATGTAGAAATCCTGAAAATCAAAGGAATAATCTCCATGTAAGTACTTGGTTACATGCACAACTGGAAATTTGTTATCCATACCTATATTAGAATGTCAAGATAAACAATTTAGTCTAAATTTGTAGTCAAAAAACTATGGCTCACAAGTCAAATTCATCTCCACACTTCCATTGCATGACCAGGGAGGTAACCAACCTAAGCTTGTCTGTAATACAAAAAACAAGTAATTGACCAATTTTACCTGTGGGCCATAGTTTTCAGGCCCCTGGTGCAAATCAAAATCTGAATAAAGATGTGGTCTCACAGGTTTTAAAGGTAGGTGGTGTGTCAGGTATTGAATAAAATGTTGCTTTTAGGAAAATGCTATCACTGGAAGTTGATAGCTTTATCCTTACTGCATAAGTCATAAGACATAGAAAAGACCAGTATTTACTTTGATTCAACTTCAACTGAGAAAACACCCACTTGCATTTAAGATACTGAACATTCTTAGTAAAAGTAGGGAAATACAATCAGATTAACTTTAGTTTATGCTCAGTCAAAATATTTTGTTACTTTTAGATTTGAAAAAAAATACCATAAGTAGTCAGCATCCTTAGGTCCTATTTCCCATGATCAAATACCCAAATATCCCTCAGGAATTGAAAAGAAACAAAAAGGGGGCAATGGCTCCTTCATGATATTTTCCTCTTTCAGTCACCAACTTGACTACATCAACAAATACTTTCAAGACTATATATCTCCACAAGCATGGTTTTAGCTCAGTCTGTGTATATATATATATATATATATATATATATATAATTTATCCCTACATTCATTCATTCATCTGCCTATTTACAAAAAAAACTACCATTGTCATCATTATATCTAATGTTTATATAACATTTTAATTTTTGTGAAGCTTTTAGCCTATATTATCAAACTTTATCCTCACAACTCTGAGAGGCTTTTTCTTTCTTTTTTTTCTTACCCTCTGTCTGCCTTTGCTTGCACAATTATAAAATTTGGACAATAGCATTTAAATTAAACATAGTATACCTGTCTCCACTGATACAGCCTTGGAGAACCTGGGTTCTCCCCCATGCCAAAAATCTCTATTGGGGTAGGACTTTAGTCAGAGATGATAAAACAAATTGGCCGAGATTTGTTCATTACATAATTGGTCTAACAACATCATTTTGGTAAATGAATAAAAAAATATCTCATACTTGAAGCTCAATGTACAACCTTGTAGCAGTGGATATTCATAAAGTAGGATTGGATTTGGCCAGGAAGAGTTTTTCCTAGTAAACAAGTTGGGTTCTGACTATAAGACACTTTCTTGGCATCCCTTTTCCTGGCACAGGAATAAAAGCTGGCCAATGTTATTATCACAGGTGGTTCAGGATAAGGAGAAAAGGGGAGTTGCCGCTTCAATTTTCTCTAGCAACCTGATTCTGGCCAAGTATCATATAAATAAATTCTCTAAGTCCTTATGCAATGTCTTATGTAAACATATTTGAAGAACATTCAATTATTTTTCTTGTTCTTTCATTATAAAAACTACATTGTCCAGGTCAGATTTTGAAGGGAGGGTTTTGTTTTTGTCCCTTTCTATCCCTTCAGTTCTTACCTTTGGCTCATGCATCACCACAGTTGCTCTGTGCCCAGCTGAGAGGTCAGGCAGAACGACTATCCTCTCCTGAGGCTGATACTAATGCTGCTGCTTCTCCAAATTACTAGAGAATGATGCATATTGTAAGAGACTGAAAAGGTCACCTCTACAATAGTCCTACTTATAGAAGTTGAATGATCAGCAACCTGCAGCATCTCACAAGCTCTTTTATCTACCATATTGTCTACAGGAGCAGATAAGTTTTCTCTAGAGTTTCCCCTTGGAATCACTTCAAAACATCATAATGGTTAAATATGCCTTGTTTTCTCACATATTTTATTAAAAGATTTTAAGGGGGATTTTAAAAAAAAATGAATTTTATGGAAGTCAGTGGAATTTTTGATATTTCATATTTTCTCTTATATATCATATAAAATATTTCTGATAAAGATAAAGTGACTTTCTATGGTTTATTTGATATAAAGATACACAGAACTATATGCATATATATTTATATAAAATCTTATATTTATTTTGGTTTGGTTTTGTTTGTTTGTTTTGCAGGGCAGTGAGGGTTAAGTGACTTGCCCAGGGTCACACAGCTAATTAAGTGTCAAGTGTCTGAGGCTGGATTTGAACTCAGGTCCTCCTGAATCCAAGGCCAGTGCTTTATCCACTGTGCCACCTAGCTGCCCCATAATCTTATATTTATATAAGAATAAAACTGATGACAATATCCATGATTGCATATCATTCCATTTTATATTCTTAGCCAGTCATTTTGTTAGATAACATGATACATATATACATACACACACACACACACACACACACACACATATATATATATATATATATATATATAAAGTCTTTTAGTTTATTATATTCCCTTAGGTCATAACTCTCTATATAAACCAGGGAAAAAATTGAAAGAAAATGAAATCTCAATAGTACACCCAAGTGATTTAGTGTACATCAAAGATTGTCCCAATGACATGTAGTCGAAGCATTTTGGCTATTTGATTAGCCTCAACACTTCTTTTAATTAAGTTCAGGAACAGTGCATGGATGCCAAGTTTGGATGAATAAGATGGCAGCTAACAGCACTGTATGAGGGAAGAGCTTGGATACCTGTCATTTTATTAACCTTGGCCATACATTGTGATTACTTCCATAATCCTTTTAGTATAAGGACTGTCTTATTTTTAAATTTATATTCTTCATTCATAGCATAGTCCCTGACATATAATAAATAGGTGCTTAATGAATCTTTGTTGACTGACATTGATGAAACAGTGATTTTATTGATGGGATTACTGCCTCCATTAAAGTAGATAACAAGTATCCAGACCTCTTCACCTTATGTGACTTGTCCACATTTTCCTTCCACTCCCAAATCCTCTATAGGGGATTTACCCAACATGCTGTAGTTGATTTCTTCTTCTTGGCAATGAATGGATACCAGTGAATTATATGGGGTACCCATCAATTACTTTACTTCTCATTACCTGAGTGGCCCAACTCCTTTTCAAAATATATTTCTTTTTCATGGCATATTTTGTATTGCTTATCTGTAGAAGCAGCATAAACATTTTGATTATATGAGAGAAATATGTATAATACATTTAATAAATCTGTAAAATGATAGCAACCTGGGGATGTGAAAAAGTTCACGATTACTAAGAGGCAACCACCAAATTTTTGAATGGCTGCTAATGCTTTAGCCTGCAGGGAAACTGCCCTTCTTGTGAAACAATGATGACATATATTAATCCATGAAACAATTACTTTTTACTATTTACTTTATTATTTATTTACTTACTGATTTTATGCAAGGATTAAAACCATTTATACAGTCAAGAAAATTAGTAAAAATCATCCATATAATTGTGTGTCTGATTTTTTGAGATGTTTATGATAGTTGCATAAACAGGGTTCATTGAAATATACAAAGGTCAAGGAGGGATTGATTGCCCAGGATGAGGGGGCTCAGAGCTATTCTGGTAGGGGAAATTCAAAATAAATAACACTCAGTTGATAATGAGTTACCACTTTCCACTGGAGATTGGTGGAGCTGCAAGATAAAAGCACATTCAATCTCTAAGGATCTCTCCTATAGCTTAGAGCTTCTTCAATACTTTTACACAGCCATCTGAATATATAGAATTACCAAGAGTATTGTAGAAATCTTTAGCTCTCTATCCTTCCCATTGAATAGAATTAGAATAATGATTAGAAAAACAACCACTTATGGCTAAATATTTCTTCATTCACTCATTAATTCACTCAACAAACTAATCACATAACCTACTATATTAAAGACAGATGATGAATATTATGCGGCAAAAATGTGCTTTTGCTGAATGCACAATCATCTCATTATATAGATATATATATACATACATACATATATATGTGTGTGTATATGTATATATGTATATGTATATGTGTATTTATATATATATATATATATATATACATATATATATATGATATATATGTATGTGTATATATGATGTGCAATTTAAGATTCTAAATGTGGATTCTAATCTGTTCCCCCAGTTTTGGGGGAAACTGACTAAAATCACTGATAAAAAAAGTTTAGGTTTTTAAGGGTTTATTGGAAAATAGAAAGAAAAAGATTGAGAACAGAATTCCAACAGCCTGGCATTCCTATCTTTCCTCAAATTTCCTGTGAAGTCCTCTGCCGCCACCACCATCCAGTCAGGAACCCCAAAAACCCCAGAGCTCTCCGCGCAGGCTCCCTTTCCTCCTTCCTATCTCCTCCCAGACCATAGGAGGCTCCTAAAGTTGATTGGCTGGTAGCCTTGATAGACAGCACCCATGAGCAAATGTCATTTCCTGACTCCAAGGAAAAGCCACAATGCCTCTGAGGCATTTTCCTCATGGTGGAGTTTTCCCACAGCAAGTCTCCAGTAGGTGGCATCATTCCAGTCATTACAATGGTGAGGCAATTAGGGTTAAGTGACTTGCCCAGGGTCACATAGCTAGTAAGTATTAAGTGTCTCAGGCCGGATTTGAACTCAGGTACTCCTGAATCCAGGGCCAGTGCTCTCTCCACTGTGCCACCTAGCTGCCCCCATCTCAGTATATTTTAATGAACAGTTAGTTCTTAGAATCAATAGGACTTAATTCCATCAAATCATACTGGGGTACAAATTAATTTGCCCATAGTCATGCATCAGATGATCAGAGGCAGGACTTCAGCTCAAATCTCTCTCTCTCTCTCTTAAACTTGGCTTTTATTTATATGGCCAAGATGCCACTCACATAGCTATATGCAAAGACTAATAAACAAGTCTATAAGAAAAACAAAGCCTTCTTGTCTAAATGGTACCCTACCAGATATGCAGAAATGTACATTTATTTTTCTCAGTAGCCATTTTTTTTTGGAAATTCTCATGTTCAGTTATAGGGATGATATCTAAGTAATAGCCCATCAGGTGAGATTAATTTAGGAAAACATACTGTTTTGTTCTCACACTAATGTTCTGATAGGAAACAGAATTGAATTGTTTACTACAATGCACAATCATTAGAAAAAAACAAGTCTTAGAGGCCTTGGAGGTGGGTGTGACAGCAGCAGCAACAACTTTCAGATTTCTCAGATCAGAGATAGTAAAAAGGTCAGACACTCATCATAAAGGGATTATAAGGGGTCATTTCCTGGCATTGGGTCAGTTGTGCCAATAGCAACTCTATGAAGCATATACAGCTTTGGATGATAGTTCCAGGGAAGAGATGAGCACTTATGGTCTAAAATAAAAGAACGTGGTCCCTAGTCATAGTTCCAAGGCAAAGAGGAGCACTAGCACTTTTTGCTATTTTCACTGTCAAAAGGAGCGCAAAAGCTTGCAGTTATAGAAAAGCAGGTGCCTTTCGTGGGTCAAGTCAAGAGCAAAGATAAAGAAAGCAGTGCCCATTCATGTACCTGTATCATACCTCATAGCAGAAGAAGAAGAACAACAACCCAAAAAAACAAAAACAAAAACTTAAAGATCCTGAATCTAGGGGCAATGCTTACTCATTTTGAGGTCAACAGAACGCAACTTTAACAAAATTGAAAGTCAAGAAATAGGCAGGAAAATGAGTAGCCAACCAAAAGAACTCAACAATAAAAAGCTATAACAACAACAAAAACAAAACAAAAAGCAGAAGTTATCCATGTGAAAATAGCTACAACCAAAGCAGAAAGGAATCACAATTGCTTGTGAGTCCAACAAGGATTCTTGGAAGATTTAAGGAAAGAGATGAGTGGTAGAGAAAATTGGGGTAAGAAATGAGATTGATGCAAGAAATTTATGAAAAGAAAATTAACAGGGTGATGAAAAAAGCACAAAAATATGCTGAAGAAAATCGTGCCTTAAAAATATAATTGGCCTACTGGTAAAAGAGATACAAAGTTCACTAAAGAAATGAATTCCTTAAAAATTAGAATGGGGTGACCTGAAACTAATTAATGACTCCATGAGAAATAAATGACTCCATAAACAATTAAAAGAAAAAAAATAAAAGAAAATGTGAAATATCAGAAAAATAAGTAATCTGAAAATGAGATAATGGATAGACAATTTAAGAATTATTCTATTGGACTTCTTGAAAGCCATTATAAAAAAAAAGAGCCTAGACATCATGTTGAAAGAAATTATCAAGGAAAACTGTACTATCTTTGATAAAGATGGCAAAATAGATATTAAAAGTATCTACAAATTACATCTGGAAATAGATCCCAAAATTAACAGTGCTAAAAAATGTTAGAGCTAAAATCAAAAATTCCCATGTCAATGAGAAAATATTACAAATAGCCAGAAAAAAATAAAAAATTGTGGAATCAAATTCAGGATGCATCAGCTTCCACTGAGCGTTTTGGAATATAATAAATATTCCATAAAGAAATCAAACCAGGATTATAACTGAGAATAATCTATCTGGGGGGGTATAAACCTTTGGAAGAAAAAATGGAAATTTAATGTTTCTCTAAGATCTTTGAACTCATCATTTCTTATAGCACATTACTATTCCATCACAAGCCATATAACACAACTTGTTCAGCCATTTCCCAATTAATGGACTTCCCCACAATTTCCAATTCTATGCCACCCCAAAGAGAGATCCTATAAATATTTTAGAACATATAGGTTCTTTTCTTTTTCTTCTAATAATCTTTGAAAACAGATTTAGTAGTGATATTTCTGGGTCAAAGGGGATAAAGAGTTTAATAAAACTTTGGACATAATTCCAAATTGTTCTCCAGAATGGTTGGAGTAGTTACAATTCCACCCACAATTAATTGGTGTATCAATTTTTCCACATCCCCTCCAACATTTTTCACTTTTGCCTTCAATCCTTTTAGATAATCTGGTAGGTGCAAAATTATATCTCAAGGTTGTTTTAATTTGCATTTTTAATCAAGAATGATTTAGAGCATTTTTATATAACTATAAATTGTTTTGATTTTTTAATTGGAAAAATTCCTGCTCATATCCTTTGACAATTTTTCAATTTAGGAATGACTCCTAGTTATAGCTTTGGCAAACTTCTTTATATATTTGAGATGTAAGATGTTTAACTGAGACCTTGTCTATAAACCTTTGCCCTGGTTTTCTTCTTTCCTTCTAATATTGGCTACATTTATTTTATTTTCACAAAACCTTTTAAATTTAATATATATGAAATTATCCATCTTATAACTTACTTTGCTCTCTATCTCTTCTTTATTCACAAATTGTGGCAGGCAATTCTTGAATGCATTCTCATGAAAGAGGGAAGAAGGTAAAATGCATTATGTATGTACTGATGCATGTACACATACATTATTCATGAACATATGCATTGTATATTGTGTATATGTGTGCATGTGTATGTGTAAATATACACACATATATGCATATATAATGTATGTGCATGTGTGTGTGTGTGTGTGTGTTTGTGTATTCACTTGTATATAGAAACCTATTTTACCTATCAGGAAGATAGGAAAGGACGAGGATAAGAGAAAATGGGTCAAGAGATGAAAAAAGGACAGGCAAATTAAGGGAGGTAGTGGTCAGAAGCAAAATAGACTTTTGAGAAGGGACCAGATAAAAAGAGAGAGAAAAGGATAAAAAGAAGAAAATAGGATAGAATGAAACACACAGTGATCATAACTGAATTTGAATAGGATGAACTGACCCACATAATGGAAGTGAATAACAGAAAGGATAGAAACCACAATCCTAAGAGATATACTTGAAACTGAAAAGCACACACAGAGTTCAAATAAGGAGATGGATCAAAATCTATTATGCTCAGCTGAAGTAAAAAAGGCAAGGGTAGCAATCATGATATCAGATAAAGCAAAACAAAAATAGACCTACTTAAAAGGAATAATCAAGGAAACATTTGTTGCTCAATTATTTTGAAGTTATGTCCAACTGTTTGTGACCCCATTTAGGTTTTTTGGCAAAACTACTGGAGTGATTTCCCATTTCCTTCTTTAGCTCATGTTATAAATGAGGAAACTGATGCAGAGTCAAGGGACTCACCCTGTCACATAGCTAGTAAAGTGTCTAAGGCCAGACTTAAACTCAAGTCTGGAACTCTATCCACTCAGCCAATCTAATTGTCTGATCAGGCAAACTACAATTTGATAAAAAGTACAAAAGATAAAGATGCCATATCAAATATATTTATAGCAAGCTTCTATAATAAAGGACTTTTTCTCAAATCCTTTGAGAACAGGAATGAAATTTATTTTGAAAAAGACAGTCATTTGCCAATGGTAAATTGTAAAGATATATGAAAAGACAGATTTAAAAACAAATTAAAGCTATCTATAGCTATATACAAACACAAAACCATTATTGATAAGAAAGATACAAATTAAAAGATCTCTGAGGTAACACCTCATACTTATCAATGATGAGAAATGTTTGAGGGGAAGAAGAGAAAATAGGTACTCTACTGAAATTTGGTGGAATACTGAACCAATCTAATCACTCTGGAGAAAAATTTGGAACTATGCCTAAAGGATTATAAAACTGAGCATACTCTATAACCCAGCAAAACAAATGCTGGATCTATATCTCCAAACAGATAATAGAAAATGGAAAAAAGACATATACATATGAAAATATTTATAACAACTCTTTTCATGGTAGTCATTGTGCATGTATGACCAAGTAGACTTATTTCCAGCTCCAAATCATCTTTTTCCCCTTCTACCTCCACCTAATGGAAAGGTAAGCAATGTGTAAGATAGATAGATACATATATAGATGAAGAGAGAGGAGGGGGTGCAAAAAGAGGTAGAGAGGGACTGAGACATAGAGGCAAAGGCAGAGACTGAGATAAAGCCTTTACTGCATGATTACTATGTGTCAGGTACTATGCAAAGTATTATGAACCTATCTATCTATCTATCTATCTATCTATCTATCTATCTATCTATCTATCTATCTATCTATCTATCTATCTAATCTATCTCTGTCAGTCTATCATCTGATTGCTTGCTTTTTCAGTAGATGGTTACAGTCATGAAAAAGATAAGGTGGATCTCAGAATCAGTCAACTTGGTCATATTTTTTTGAAATAAAATATAGTAATTGTGTATTAACCAGCAGATGTGAGAAATTTTTAAAATGATAAAAATATAAAAGAAAATTTAAATTGATAATTTATTTTTATTATTGAAATAGGGAACTTCCTGTGCCAAGATGGCCAAGTAAGGAAGCAACCCACTGAAAATCTCCCAGATTTCCCCTTGAAAATGACACAAAACTGCCTCTGAAGTGTCCCAGGAGCAGGGAAACAACTTACCAGCCCAGCAGGAAAGGTCCGTCTTACCTAGGTGGGAGGGAAGTGAGGTTCAGGAGCAGCAGGAGAAGCATCAGCTTCTGGGCTTATAGAAGGAAGCCCATGAAGCAGGGCTCTGAGCCTGGGGCATTCTACCAGTGAGGATCCACCCATCTGCAAACCAGCAGCTCCCTGGGAAGGTGAGCAGTCTGGACAGCAAAGCAGGGACTCTCACCAGGTACCCCAAAGCTAGCACAGACTACCAGGAAGGCTTTGACTCCACTGATGACCAATAGTTAAGTGCCTCCCAAGCAGGTCAACAGCAAGTTCCCACCCCTGTGAGCTCCCAGCAGACAGACTATTTCTAGGGCAATTCAGCTCCAGAAACTTAGCAGATTGCAATAAAATTATCCTTCCAGGGACAGAATAACTAGTTACCATAGCAACCGAGCAGAATAACTAGTTACCATAGCAACCGAGCAGCAGGACACCCCCCCCCCCACCAACCCCCACACACCCTTGAGCAAATTGGAAACAAAAATATTCCTCCTGGGCCTGTTAACAGAGCCGCCCTGCTAACAGAGTAACCCAGCATCAAGGAACCATCCCTGGGGCAGAACAACAACAAGATCACTCCTCCAGGGCTAGCCACTAGAAAGACTTTGTTAACTTTAGCAACCCAGGAAAAGCAAACAGTTAAAAAAGAATCAAGCAGCTAAGTCCTGAAGCCCAGTAAAAACTACCAATAAGACCCAGAACCTCAGCATAAACCTTGGGACAGTTCAGAAAGAGAGGCCAAATCAAGTAAAAATATGAAGACACAAAAAGGAGCAAAAAAAAAAAAAAAAAAAAAAGCTTTGACTATTGACAGATATTAGGGTGATAGGGAATATCAAGGCAATAAAATAGAGGAGGACAGTAACAAAATGGCTACATGTGAACCTTAGAAGAAAAATACAAATTGGTCTCAGGCCTAAAAAAGAATTCCTGGAAGAGCTTAAAAAGCACTTCAAAAATCAAATTAGAGGGGCAGCTAGGTGGCGCAGTGGATAAAGAACCAGCACTGGATTCAGGAGGACCTGAGTTCAGATCCAGCCTCAGACCCTTGACACTAGCTATGTGACCCTGGGCAAGTCATTTAACCCCAATTGCCTCACCAAAATAAAAAAATCAAATTAGAGGAGAAGAACAATTGGGGAAAGAAATAAAAATAATGCAAGAGAACCATGAAAAAGAAATACAAAAATTTTCTGAGGAAAATAACTCCCTAAAAAACAGATTTAGCCACATGGAAAAAGACATACAAAAGGTCACTGAAGAAAATAATGCTTTAAAAATTAAAACTGAACAAATGGAAACTAATAACTCTATGGGACACCAGGATACAATAAAAGAAAATCCAAAAAATAAAATAGAAGATAATCTAAAATTTCTCATTGGAAAAGAAACTGACATAGAAAATAGATCCAGGAGACATAATATACGAATTATTGGACTACCTGAAATCCATGAGCAAAAAAAAAAAAAAAACCCTAGAGAATATGTTTCAAGAAATTATCAAAGAAAACTGTCCTGAAATGTTAGGACCAGAGGGCAAAATAGAAATAGACAGAATCCATCAATCGCTGCCTGAAAGAGTTCCCAAAATAAAACTCCCAGGAACATTATTGCCAAATTTCAAAGCTCACAGACCAAACAAAAAGTATTACATGCAGCCAAAAAGAAACAATTCAAATACTGTGGAGCTATAGTCAGATTTGGCAGCTTCCACATTAAAGAATCACAGGGCTTGGAATATAATATAAATATAATATACAGGAAAGCAAAGGAGTTAGATTTACAACCAAGAATCACCTACCCAACAAAATTAAAAATATAATGTCAGGGGAAAAATTGACATTTATGAATTCAAGACTTTCAAGAATTGTTGAGTAAAAGGTCAGAGTCGAATAAAAAATTTGACCTCCAAATACAAGACTCAAGAGAAACATAAAAAAGGTAAAAAAGAAACAAGAAAGAAAAACTTAGAATTTTAATAAGGTCGAACTGTTTCTAGTTCCATATGATAAGATCATATTTGTAAGTCTTAATAACTTTATAATAAGTACAATGATTAGAGCAATTAGGAGGATAGGTAAAGAGGATGTTGTCATAAGGTTATATTGAAGGGATGACAATATTTGCAAGTCTTAACAACTTTAATATAAGAATAACTAGGAGAGGGGCATCTAGTCGGCACAGTGGCACTGGCCCTGAATTAAGGAGCACCTGAGTTCAAACCTGGCCTCAGACACTTGCTGTGTGACACTTGCCAAATCACTTAACCCTCATTGACCTGCAAAAAACCCCAAAAGAATAATTAGAAGTATATGTAGACAGAAGGGGTGGTTATAAGGTGGCATTGATGGAACAACACACCAGAAAATAAAATAAAGGGGTAAAAAGAAATTGCATGGAGGAAGAAGGAAGGGAGAAATTGAATGGGGTGAATTGTCCCACACGCAAATACACACACACATATACACAAAGAGGCATAAAGGAACTATCATATTGGAGAGGAAGATCGGGGTCATGGGCAAAGATTAAACCTTACTCTCATCAAAGTTGGCTCAAAGAGGGAATAATGAACACATTTAGTTGGATATATAAATATCTTACCCTATAAGGCAGTTTAAAATGGGATGGTGATAATAGAAGAGGTAGGAGGGACTGAAACAAGGGAGGGGATATTGGGGAAGGTGATGATCACAAGTAAAACACTTGTTAAAAGGGAGAGGGTGGAGTCAGAGTGGGGGAATAAACAGGTAAAAATAGCATGGAAACAAATAAACAGTTAGTAATAATAACCATAAATGTGAATGGGATGAACTCACCCATTAAATGGAAGCAGATAGCAGAATGGATTAAAAACCAAAATCCTACAATATGTTGTTTACAAGAGACACATTTAAAGCAGAGTGATGAACACAGGTTACATGGAAGGGGCAGGTAAAGAATCTATTATGCTTCCACTGAGGTAAAGAAAGCAATAATGATTTCAGACAAAGTGAAGGCAAAAATAGATCTAGTTAAAAGAGATAAAAAAGGAAACTATATTTTGCTGAAAGGTACCATAGATAATAAAGTCATATAAATACTTAACATATATGTACCAAATGGTATAGCATCTACATTTTTGAAGGAAAAGTTGAATGAGTTACAGGAGGAAATAGATAACAAAACATATGCTAGTAAGGGACCTTAACTTTCCCCTCTCAGAACTCAATAAATCTAACCAAAAAATAAACAAGAAAGAAATTAAGGACATGAATAAAATTCTTGAAAAGTTAGATATGTAGGATCTCTGGAGAAGATTGAATGGGATTAGAAAGGAATATACCTTCTTCTCAGTAGTACATGTGACTTAAAAAAAAAAAAACAACTGACCATGAATTAATACATAAAACTATAAGGTGGTTTTATGGAAAAACAACAATAAAATAGATAAACCATTGATTAATTTGGTAAAAAAGAAAGGAGAAAACCAAGTTTCTATTATCAAAAAGAAAGGGGTGAACTTGCCAGCAATAATGAGGAAATTAAGACAATTATTAGGAACTATCTTGCCCAACTATATGCCAACAAATTTGACAATCTAAATGAAATGGATGAATATCTACAAAATTAAAATTACCCAGATTAGAAGCAATAAAATATTTAAATAAACCAATTTTAGAAAAAAAAATTCAACAAGCCATCAACAAATTTCCTAAGAAAAAATCCCCAGGACCAGATGTATTCACAAGTGAATTCTACCAAACATTTCAAGAACAATTAATTCCAATACTATATAAATTATTTGAAAAAAAATGTGAAGGATTCCTACCAAATTCCTTTTATGAGACAAATATGGTGCTAATACCCAAATTGGGAAAAGTCAAAACAGAGAAATAAAATTATAGACCAATATTGCTATTGAATATTGATGTAAACATTTTAAATAAAATGTTAGCAAATGGATTACAAAAATATATCACAAGGATCATACACTATGACCAGGTGAGATTTATACCAGGAATGCAAGGCTGGTTCAATATTAGGAAAACTGTCAGCATAATTGACCATATCAATAAAAAAAGCAACAGAAATAATATGATTATCTCAATAGATGCAGAATGGTCTTTGACAAAATACAGTGTCCATTCTTATTAATAACACTGGAGAGTATAGGAATAAAAGTAGCTTACCTTAAAACAATAGTTACTATTTATCTAAAACCATTAGTAAACATTATCTGTAATGGGGATAAGCTAGAAGCCTTCCCAGTACAAAGTTGAAGCAAGATTGACCATTATTAACTGTATTATTTAATATTGTATTAGAAATGTTAGCTATAGCAATAAGAGAAGAAAAAGAAATCAAATGAATTAGAATAGGTAATGAGGAAACAAAACTCACTTTTTGTAGATGATATGATGATATACTTAGAAAATCCTAGAAAATTAACTAAAAAGCTACTTGAAATTATTATTATTATTATTATTATTATTTTGTTGAGGCCATTGGGGTTAAGTTACTTGCCCAGGGTCACACAGCTAGTAAATGTCAAGGGTCTGGGCTCAGATTTGAACTCAGGTCCTCTTGAATCCAGGGCCAGTGCTCTATCCACTGTGCCACATAGCTGCCTCCAATACTTGAAATTATTAACAACTTTAGCAAAATTGCAGGATACAAAATAAACCCCCATAAATTATCAGCATTTCTATATATGACCAATAAAGTCCAGCAACAATAGATAGAAAGAGAAATTCCATGGAAAATAACTGTGGCCAAAATAAAATACTTGGGAGTCTACATCCCAAGAGAAACACAGAAACTAAATGACCAGAATTACAAAACACTTTTCACAGAAATAAAGTCAGATATAAAAAATTAGAAAAAATATTATTTGTTCAAGGATAGGCAGAGCCAATATATCAAAAATATTTTGTAGAGCTTTCAAAAATATTTTGTAGAGCTAGAAAAAATAATAATAAAATTCATCTGGAAAAACAAATGTTCCACAATATCATGGGAATCAATGAAAAGATAGGAAATAATCTATCAATAGCAGATGTCAAACTGCATTATAAAGGAATAATGATCAAAACAATCTGGAAATGGCTAAGAAATAGAGAGGAAGATCAGTGGAATAGAATAGATAGAAATTACACTATAGTGAATAACTATAGTAATCTAGTATATGATAAACCCAAAGATCCAAGATTTTGGAACAAAAACTCATTGTTTAATGATAACTGCTGGGAAAACTGGAAAACAGTATGGCAGAAATTAGGTATAGACCAACATCTCACACCATATACTAAAATAAGGTTAAAATATGTACATGATTTACACATAAAGGATGATACCATAAGCAAATTAAGGGAGCATTGAATTATTTATCTGTCAGATTTATGAGCAGGGGAAGAATTTAGGACCAAAGAAGACATAGAGAATAAAATTAAATGTAAAATAGATAATTTTGATTATATACAATTAAAAAGCTTTTGTGTAAACAAAACTAATGTAACCAAGATTATAAAGGAATTAGAAAACTGGGAAAGAATTTTTGAAACAAATATATCTGACAAAGGCCTCATTTCTTAAATATATTAAGAAATGAGTCAAAATTTTAAAATACAACTCATTTACAAATGGATAAATGGTCAAAGAATAGGAACAGGCAGTTTTTAGAAAAAAGAAATCATAGCTATCTATAATAAAATGGAAAAATGCTCCAGATAATTATTGATCAGAGAAATACAAATTAAAACAACTCTGAGGTATCACCTTATACCTCTCAGAGTGGCAAATATAACAAAAATGGAAAAAAATGACTGTTGGGGGTCATGTGGGAAAGAAGAGACACTAATTCACTGTTGGAGTTGTGAAAAGATCCGCCCATTCTGGAGAGCAATTTGGAGCTATGCCCAAATGGCTGTAGAACTATGCATAACATTTGATCCAGTACTACCACTGCTAGGTTTATATTCCAAAGATATCCCCAAAAAGAGGAAAAATAACTATTTTGGCAGGGTGTAGAGGCAATGGGTATTACGTGACTTGCTAGTAAGGGTCAAGTGTCTGAGGATGGATTTGAACTCAGGTACTGCCGAATCCATGGCTGGTGCTTTATCTACTGCACCACCTAGCTGCCCCCCAAAAGACCCACATCTACAAAAATATTTATAGCAGCTTTTTTTGTGGTGGCTAAGAGTTGGAGATCAAAAGAATGCCTGTGAATTGGGGAATGACTAAACAAACCATGGTATATGATGGTGATGGAATATTATTGTGCTACAAGAAATGACAAGCAGGATGATTTCAGAAAGGCCTGGAAGGGCATGTATGAAATAATGTATTGTGATGTGAGCAGAACCAAGAGAACATTGTACACATAGACAGCAATATTGCTTTATGAAGAACTGTGAATGACTTGACTATTCTCAACAATACTATGATTCAATACAATCCCATAAGATTATTGATGAAACATACCATCCACCTCCAAAGAAAGAACTGATATTGATAGGATAGACTGAAGCAAGCTGTTTTTAACTTTCATTTTTTTCCTTTTAATCAAGTTTACTTAGACAAAATGACAAATATGCTAATGTGTTACATAACCATACACGTACAACTCATATCTGATTGTGTGCTGCCTCAAGGAGTGAGGAGGGGAGATAGAGAAAAGGGATAAAAATTGAAACCCCAAACTATAAATAAAGTTTATTATTTTAAAAAATTTAAATTGAAACGTGACCAATATTATAATGCATGAAACCTCATGTATGATATATATTTATGCACACATACATGTATATTCAATCTCTATGTATGTGCTTACATGTAGATATATATGTATTTAGTAATTTCAATTTGATATGCTTTATGTGTAGGATATAATATATGTATGTGTTTATATATGTACAAACCTGTTTCCATAATAAAATATGCATCATTATTGAATATATTATGATATAATACACATGCAAATTTTTGTATTAATGGAAGTAATAAGGGAAAAAATAAGAAAATACACTTAAGGTGAAACTGGTAGAAATTTCTGTTGCTTTTTTAATTGTCTGGATAAAAAGTTCACTTTGGACCTTAGGCAATGTTTTCAATTTCACCATAATTTCATTTTATGAAAATAAATATCATGTGTCATATTACAGCTTGAAGTGTTAATATAAATTATAATTAATAGCTTTTAATGAAGTACTTCATAAGGACTGTTATTGTTGTACTTTGTGATTTTTTAACTCCCAAGGAACATTTTGAAGATTATTAACATTTTTAAATTTTAAAGTTATGTCTAAATGCAGTATATCCTGATTTGTTGTGCCAAATACAATAGTTTTTCTTAGCTGTGCTTATGTTCTCTGTAGAACAACAATAACAAAAACTGGAATGATCAAAATATCAGTTTCATAGGTGCTTACTTAAGGAATAAAAAAATTCATATATTTTGTAATACTTGTAATGTCTAGGAATCTTTTAGATTCATGTCCTTTCACATTGTCTATATTATCTGTGTAGTACATGCTGGAATAATTCCCCTACATTCTGTCCCATCTCCCTAATTTTTTTCTGTTTAACTAATTTTAAAAAGTAAATGCCGAGGCAGCTAGATGGCGCAGTGGATAGAGCACCGGCCCTGGAGTCAGGAGTACCTGAGTTCAAATCCAGCCTCAGACACTTAACACTTACTTACTAGCTGTGTGACCCTGGGCAAGTCACTTAACCCCAATTGCCTCTCTAAAAAAAAAAAAAAAGTAAATGCCATTATCACCTGAGGATGCATTTGACAACCAGAAGAGATTGTAACTAGGAGGCAAAGAAAAGGAAAGTGGGTAGGGGATGGGGGGAAGAAAGACAATGAACAAAAGCACCAATGCATTAGGCAATGTGGTAGGACTCTGGAGGTTTTACCATCACTTCTTTTTTTTTGTTTTTAGTGAGGCAATTGGGGTTAAGTGACTTGCCCAGAGTTACACAGCTAGTAAGTGTTAAGTGTCTGAGGCCGGATTTGAAATCAGGTCCTCCTGACTCCAGGGCCAGTGCTCTATCCACTGTGCCACGTAGCTGCCCCTTACCATCACTTCTTATGTTGGATGTGGAAGCAAAAGAATACAGAGACATATCTTCATCATACATGAGAATGTGAGATGAAGGCAAATTTTATAAAATATTCTTCTTATTTGTATTCATTCCTCATTCACGGGATCTTTTTTTTTTCTTATATTTTTCCACCAGTTTCCACAATCTACTAACTCCAGCTGTTGCCATTTATTTGTTACTTCAAGTGCACAATTAATCTTTCCAATCAGGTAAATGGAGGCAAAAATCTTTGCAGCAAGTTTTTTTCTTGATAAAGGGTGCAAGGAGGCAGCTAGGTGGATAAAGCACCAACCCTGGATTCAGGAGGACCTGAGTTCAAATCTGACCTCAGACACTTGACACTTACTAGCTGTGTGACCCTGGGCAAGTCACTTAATCTTCATTGCCCTGCAAAAAACAAAACAAAACAAAACAAAACAAACTGATAACAGGTTCAATTCTAAGCAATATAGGGAAGTGATTCAAATTTATAAGAATAAGAGCTCTCATGTTATTCTCCAACAGGAATTTCAATCTGTGGAAAACATGTTGTATAAGATGTGGAAAAATTATGTTGGAGAAGATGTGGAAAAGTTGGAACACTGATGGATTGTTGGTGGAGCTGTGAATTGATCCAACTATTCTGGAAAGCTATTTGGAAGTATGATCGAAGGGCTACAGGGCTATAACCCTTTGACCCAGTAAAACTGGTACTAGGTCTCTATCTGAAAGAGAACATAAAAAAGGGAAAAGGACCAACATATACAAAAATAATATAGGAGCTCTTTTTTTTGGTGGTAAAAAAAATGGAAATTGAGGAGATGCTGGTCAATTAAGGAATGGCCGAACAAGATGTGGTATATGAAATTAACGGACTACTATTGTGCTATAAGAAATGATGAGCACACAGATTTCAGGAAAAAATATGGAAAGCCTTAAATGGACTGATGATGAATGAAGTGAGCAGTACCAAGAGCACATGCAGAAAGAGCAACATTGTGTGATGATCAGCTGTGATAGACTTTGCTTTTCTCAGAAATACAATGATCCAAGAAAAATCCAAAGGACTCATGATGGGAAATGCTCTCCACATCAAGAAAAAGAATGGTGGAATCTGAATGCATATTGAACTGTACTATTTTTACTTTTTCTTTTGGTTTTCTTTCTTGAGGTTGTTCCCTTTTGTTCTGACTCTTCTTTCACAACATGATTAATGTGGAAATATGTTTAATGTTATTGTACATATATAATCTATATCATATTGCTTCCTGTCTTGAGGAGGTGAGAGGGAAAGGAGGGAGACAGAAAAAACTGGAAGTCAACATCTTATAAAAACAAATGTTGAAAACTATCCTTACATATAACTGGAGAAAAAATATTGTTAAGGAAAAAAAGTAGGGGGGAAAAAAGAACAAGAGCTACTCCTTAATATATGGTCAAAAGTTGTTTCAGTTTTCAGAGGAAAAAACATACATTTCCATAACCATATGAAAAAATGCCCAGAATCACTAAGAGTTAGAGAAATGCAGATTAATACAACTCATTGTACCATTTCACACACAATAGATTGATAAAGTGTACAACAAAACATGACAAATGCTGGGTGATAGTCACATTAGTTCACTGTTGATGAATCTGTGAACTGATTTCAGCATTCTGGAGAACATGTGAAATGATGCCATAAAAGTTACTATAAGTGATATCACTAGTAGATCAATAACCCAGAGATCCAAAGAAGAGAAAAAGGACCCACATATAGAATATGTATGTATCTATATCTCAACCCTTTTTTTTTGGTGTCATAATATTTGAAACTGACAATGTTCCCATCAAATGGAGAATGGCTAAAAAAGTAATGATATTTACATATAACGAGATAATGTTGATTGATAAGAAATAGTAAAAGGAATTATTTTAAAGACACTTTGAAAGCATTATAAATGAATTGATGGGGGCAGCTAGATGGTGCAGTGGATAAAGCACCTGCCCTAGATTCAGGAGGACCTGAGTTCAAATCTGGCCGCAGACACTTGACACTAGCTGTATGACCCTGGGCAAGTCACTTAACCTCAATTGCCTCACAAAAAAAAAAAAAAGAATTGATACCTAAGGAACTGAAAAGAATCAGAAGAAAAATTTGTACAATAATCGGTAGTATTGTAAAAAAACCCCAAATCTTAAAAGACTTAGATTAGGGATACTGATTATCACAATGACCAATGACAATTCCAAAGGACTCAAGAAGAAACAGAGCCAATGGACTCAGTATAGATTGAGACATTATTTTGAGACATTATTGAGACATTATTTTGTTTTTTTGTTTCTTTTATGTGCATGGAGTGGGGGTTACAGAGGGGCAGTCATGGTTAAGATGGGTATTTTGTTTTATTTGTGTGTGTATATATATATACACACACACACACAAATAATATATATATTGGGGGGGCAATGAGGGTTAAGTGACTTGCCCAAGGTCACACAGCTAGTAACTGTCAAGTGTCTGAAGCCGGCTTTGAACACAGGTCCACCTGAATCCAGGGCCTATAAAAGTACAGGCTTAAAAGTACAGGATGAAGATCCACTGGGCCAACTAGCTGCCCCTTCCATATATATATATATATTTTTTTTTAATGTATAAGGTATTTTATTTTTTCCATTACATGTAAAGATAGTTCTCAACTTTTGTTTATACAAGCTTTACAATTTCAGATTTTTCTCCCTCCCTCCCCTCCCTCCCCCCTCCCCTAGACAGCAGGTAATCTGATATAGGTTATGTCTATATATCTCTATACATATACATATAGATATAGATATATACACACACATATATATACACATAATAACATTAATCCAATTTCTGCATTAATCCTGTTACAAGAGAAAGAATCAGAGCAGTGATGCAAAACCTCAAAATAGAAAAAAAAAAACAATAGCACCCAAAACAAAAGAAATAATATGGTTCAATCAACATCTATACTCCACAGTTCTTTTTTTTTTTCTTTTTTTTTTCTTGGATTTGGAGATCCTCTTCTATCATGAGTTCCCTGGAACTCTTCTGTACCATTGCATTGGTGAGAAGAATATAGTCCATCACAGTAGGTCAACACTCAATGTTGATGATACTGTGTACAATGTTCTTCTGGTTCTGCTCATCTCACTCATCATCAGCTCACGTAAGACCCTCCAGGTTTCTCTGAACTCTTCCTGCTCATCATTTCTTACAGCACAATAGTATTCCATTGTATTCATATACCACAACTTGTCCAGCCATTCCCCAATTGATGGGCACACCCTCAAATGCCAATTCCTTGCTACCACGTAAAGAGCAGCTATAAATATTTTTGTACATGTGGGTCCCTTTCCCCCTTCCATGATTTCTTTGGGCAAAAGACCTAAAAGTGGAATTGCTGGGTCAAAGGGTATGCACAGCTTTATTGCCCTTTGGGAATAATTCCAAATTGCTCTCCAGAATGGTTGGATCAGCTCACAGCTTCACCAACAATGCATTAGTGTTCCAATTTTCCCACAGCCTCTCCAACATTTATTATCTTCCTTTTTTGTCATTTTAGCCAATCTGATAGGTGTCAGGTGGTACATCATAGTTGTTTTAATTTGCATCTCTCTAATCATTAGAAATTTAGAGCATTTTTTCATATGGGAATAGATAGCTTTGGTTTCTTCATCAGAAAACTGCCTGTTCATATCCTTTGACCATTTCTCAATTGGGGAACGACTTGGATTCTTATAAATTTGATTTAATTCCCTATATATTTTAGAGATGAGGCCTTTATCAGAAGCACTGGCCTCAAAAATTGTTTCCCAGTTTTCTGCCTCCCTTCCAATTTTGGATGCATTGCTTCTGTTTGTACAAAAAATTTTTAATTTAATATAATCAAAATCATCCATTTTGCATTTTATAATATACTCTATCTCTTGTTTGGTCTTAAACTGTTTTCCTTTCCAAAGATCTGATAGGTACACTATTCCTTTCTCTCCTAATTTACCTATGGTATCACCTCTTATGTCTAAATCATGTATCCATTTTGACCTTATTTTAGTATAAGGTGTAAGATGTTGGTCTATGCCTAATTTCTGCCATACTATCTTCCAGTTTTCCCAGCAGTTTTTGTCAAATACTGAGTTCCTATTCCAGAAGCTAGAGTCTTTGGGTTTATCAAACACTACATTACTAGTGTCATTTACTGCTGCATTTCCTGAGCCTAACCTATTCCATTGATCTACCACTCTATTTTTTAGCCAGTACCAGATAGTTTTGATGACTGCCACTTTATAGTAAAGCTCCAGGTTTGGTACTGCTAACCCACCTTCCTGTGAATTTTTTTTTCATTATTTCCCTGGATATTCTTCATTTTTTGTTTTTCCAGATGAATTTTTTTATTATTTTTTCTAGCTGTATAAAATAATTTTTAGGTAGTCTGATTGGTATGGCACTGAATAAGTAAATTAATTTAGGCAGTATTGTCATTTTTACTATATTAGCTCTGCCTATCCATGAGCAATTGATATCTTTCCAATTATTTAGATCTGATTTGATTTGTGTGAAGAGTGTTTGGTAGTTGTGTTCATAGAGTTCCTGGGTTTGTCTTGGCAAGTAGACTCCCAAGTATTTTATATTATCTACTGTTACTTTAAATGGAATTTCTCTTTCTATCTCTTGCTGCTGGCCTTTGATGGTCATGTATAGAAATGCTGTTGATTTATGTGGATTTATTTTATATCCTGCTACTTTGCTAAAGTTGTTAATTGTTTCAAGTAATTTTTGACTTGATTGTCAAGGATTCCTTAAGTATACCATCATATCATCTGCAAAGAGTGATAGTTTTGTTTCCTCCTTGCCTATTCTAACTCCTTTAATTCCTTTCTCTTCTCTGATTGCTAAAGCTAACATTTCTAGGACAATATTAAATAATAGAGGTGATAATGGACATCCCTGTTTCACCCCTGATTTTATTGGGAAGGCCTCTAATTTATCTCCATTGCATATAATACTTGCTGATGGCTTTAGGTAGATACTGTTTATTATTCTAAGGAAAGCTCCCCCTATTCCTAAACTCTCTAGTGTTTTTATTAGGAATGGGTGCTGTACTTTGTCAAAAGCTTTCTCTGCATCTATTGAGATAATCATATGATTTTGGATGGTTTTCTTATTGATGTGGTTGATTATGTTAATAGTTTTCCTAATGTTGAACCAGCCCTGCATTCCTGGTATAAATCCCACCTGGTCATAGTGTATTATCCTGGTGATCACTTGCTGTAATCTCCTTGCTAATATCTTATTTAAGATTTTAGCATCAATATTCATTAGGGAGATTGGTCTATAATTTTCTTTCTCTGTTTTTGCTTTGCCTGGTTTTGGTATCACCACCATATTTGTGTCATAAAACGAATTTGGTAGAACTCCTTCTTCCCCTATTTTTCCAAATAATTTGTATAATATTGGAATTAATTGTTCTTTAAATGTTTGGTAAAATTCACCTGTAAACCCATCTGGCCCTGGGGATTTTTTCTTAGGGAGTTCATTAATAGCTTGTTCAATTTCTTTTTCTAATATGGGTTTATTTAAGGATTTTATTTCCTCTTCAGTTAACCTGGGCAGTTTGTATTTTTGTAAATATTCATCCATTTCATTTAGATTGTCAAATTTATTGGCATACAGTTGGGCAAAATATTTCCTAATTATTGCTTTAATTTCCACTTCATTGGTGGTAACATCACCCTTTTCATTTTTGATACTGGTAATTTGGTTTTCTTCTTTCTTTTTTTTAATCAAATTAACCAATATTTTATCTATTTTATTGTTTTTTTCATAAAACCAGCTCTTAGTTTTATTGATTAATTCTATAGTTTTTTTGCTTTCAATCTTATTAATTTCTCCTTTAATTTTCAGGATCTCTAATTTAGTGTCTAATTGGGGATTTCTAATTTGTTCTCTTTCTAGCTTTTTAAGTTGCATGCCCAATTCATTAATCTCCTCTTTCTCTTTCTTATTCATGTAAGCATTTAGAGCTATAAATTTTCCCCTAAGCACTGCTTTGGCTGCATCCCATAGATTTTGGTATGTTGTCTCATTATTGTCATTCTCTTGGATAAAGTTATTGATTGTTTCTATGATTTCTTGTTTGGCCCATTCATTCTTTAGAATGAAATTATTTAGTTTCCAATTGATTTTCATTCTACTTTTCCCTGGCTCTTTCTTACATGTAATTTTTATTGCATCATGATCTGAGAAAGATGCATTTACTATTTCTGCCTTTCTACATTTGACTATGATGTTTTTGTGCCCTAATACATGGTCAATTTTTGAAAATGTGCCATGTATATACTGCTGACAAAAAGGTATATTCCTTTCTATCCCCATTCAATTTTCTCCAGACATCTATCATGTCTAACTTTTCAAGTAATCTATTCACCTCTTTCACTTCTTTCTTATTTATTTTTTGGCTAGATTTATCTAATTCTGAGAGGGGGAGATTCAGATCCCCCACTAGTATAGTATTACTGTCTCATTCCTCTTGTAACTCATTTAACTTCTCCTCTAAGAACTTGGATGCTATACCACTTGGCGCATACATATTTAATATTGATATTACTTCATTATCTATAGTACCTTTAAGTAAGATGTAATTTCCTTCCTTATCTCTTTTAATGAGATCTATTTTTGCCTGCACTTTGTCTGAGATAAGGATTGCTACCCCTGCCTTTTTTACTTTAGCTGAGGCATAATATATTCTGCTCCAGCCTTTTACCTTTACTCTGTGTGTATCTCTCTGCTTCAAATGTGTTTCTTGTAAACAGCATATTGTAGGGTTCTGGTTTTTAATCCACTCTGCAATTCGCTTCCATTTTATAGCAGAGTTCATCCCATTCATATTCACAGTTATTATTACTGACTGTCTATTCACCTCCATTCTATTTACCCCCTTTGTACTTTTCCCCCCTTCTTTAACCCTATTCCTCCTCACCGACGTTTTACTTCTTACCCCTGCCTTCCCCAATCTGCCCTCCCTTTTTATCACCCCCCTCTCTTTTCTTTACCCTTTTCTCCCTTGCTTTTGTCCTCCCTTCTATCAGTCCCCCCCTTTCCCTTCCCCTTTTGTTTCCCTAAAGAATGAGTTAAGTTTCTTTATCCCCATGAACGTATATGTTATTCCCTCTTTGAGTCAAATCTAATGAGAATAGGGTTGAAAAAATGTTCCCCCCTCCTTTCTTTCCCTCTATTGTAATAGGTTTTTTTCCACCTCTTCATATGATATAATTCATCCCATTCCACCTCCCCTTTCCTCTCCTCCCCATAGACTCCCTTTTTAACCCCTTAATTCTTTTGTATCATCACATCAAAGACAATTTATATTTATACCCTCTATATAAAGTCTTTCTCTCTGTCCAAATACATTTACAGTTCTTAAGAGTTATGAGTATTATCTTCCTGTGTAGGGATATAAACAGTTTAACCTAATAGGGTAACTTTTTTTTTCCCCCTCTGTTTACCTTTTTAAGCTTCTCTTGAGTCTTGTATATTGAGATCAAATTTTCTATTCAGTTCTGGTCTTTTCACCAGGAACGATTGAAAGTCCCCAATGTCATTAAATGTCCATCTTTTCCCCTGAAAGAAAATGCACATTTTTGCTGGGTAATAGATTCTCGGCTGCAATCCAAGTTCCTTTGCTTTCCGGAATATCATATTCCAAGCCTTGCAGTCCTTTAATGTTGAAGCTGCCAGGTCCTGAGCAATCCTGACTGTGGCTCCATGATATTTAAATTGCTTCTTTCTGGCTGCTTGGAGTATTTTCTCCTTCACCTGTTAATTCTGGAATTTGGCTACAATATTCCTTGGAGTTTTCCTTTTGGGGTCTCTTTCAGGAGGTGATCGGTGGATTCTTTCAATGATGATTTTATCCTCTGATTCTATGATATCAGGGCAGTTCTCCTTAATAATTTCCTGGAATATGGTGTCTAGATTCTTTTTCTGGTCCTGGCTTTCAGGTAGTCCAATGATTCTCAAATTGTCTCTCCTCGATCTGTTTTCCAGATCAGTTGTCTTTCCAATGAGGTATTTCACATTTTCTTCTATTTTTTCATTTTTTTTATTCTGCTTAACTGATTCCTGGTGTCTCATGTATTCCTTTTCTTCCAACTGTCCCACTTTAATTTTTAAGGCATTGTTTTCTTCAGTGAGATTATGCACCTTTTTTTCCATTTGACTAAGTGAATTTTTTAAGGTATTTTTTCTACAGTGAGATTATGCAGCTTTTTTTCCATTTGGCCAAATGAATTTTTTAAGGTTTTGTTTTCTTCAGCTTCCTTTTCCAAGCTGCTGATTCTTTTTTCATAGTTTTCTTTTTTTGCTTTCATTTCTCTCCCCATTTTTTCTTCTACCTCTTGCAATTGATTTTTAAAATCCTTTTTGAGCTCTTCCAGGAAGGCTTTTTGTTCTTGCGACCAATTCACCTTCCCTTGTGAGGCTTCAGATGTAGCCAATTTGAGGCTATTGTCCTCATCTGAGTTTGTGTTGGCTTCTTCCCTATTGATACAGAAGTTCTCAATGGAGAGGGCTCTTTTTTGCTTCTTACTCATTATTGCAGCTTATTTATTTATTCTTTAAGTTGAGGTCTGCTCTGGGGGCACCAGGGTCCCTGTTTTAGGCTTCTTGTGCCGGGGTATAGGTGCTGTGTGGCCAGGCTTTTACTCTGAGGCCTTTATGGTGTGTGGAGATCCCCGCCCTGCACTTCCTGTCTGATTGTGCTCGGCCAGCCAGGCCGCCAGACCCTGGCCTGACCCGTTCGTCTCCCTCCCGGCCGGTGCAGGTAGGTTTTTCCACTGTCCTTCTTGGCCACCAGATTTTTGAACCAGGTTCCAGGAGCCTCAGTTGTTTGGCTGTGGCCCGCAGCTCCTGCTGACTTGCCCCGACCCCCTCGGCGCTAGGTTCCTGCCCTGCGCTGGGCCTCCCTTTTGCCCGAGTCAGACCGACCTTTTCCTGAAGTCTTCTAAATTATCTCTGGTTGGAGGACTGTGTCTCTCTGTCTCTTTGCAGGTTCTGTAGTTTCAGAATCCGTCCAGAGGCTTGATTTAATGTTCGTTTTGAGGGAACAGAAGGAGAGCTCAGGCAGCTTGCTGCTTCCTCTCCGCCATCTTGGCTCGGCCCCCCCTTCCATATATTTTTAATAGAAATTTTGTTTTTATTGCTTATTCAGTTGAGTTAGGGAAGAGTATTGAAGTTGATGTGGCAAAGAAGGAATGCAGATAAGAAAATAATATAAAATAAAATTTAATTTAAAAAGGAAATATACTTAGAGAATAAGAGAAAATTACAAAGAATATAATGGAATAATAAATGATTAACACAGATTATAAGAGCTATAGAATTTATAAGAGAAAGGAAATAAGCTACATGACCTACAATAGCTACAAACACATTCTTGGCAAAGGTTCCATTTGATTTTGAGATTGATTGACTGGCAAGAAATAAGTTTTAGAGTAGAGGAGAAGATATTTTAGATGTAGGGAAAAATGTGTAAAGGCAAGCATACTAGTATGAATATAACATATTTGATATATTAAGGAGAGTTAGATGGCAAAAGTGAAGACTTAAAGCTGTGAAATAATTGGTAATGGTATGAAACTGGATTATATGATACTTTATTGAAAGTTAATCACATTAAAATTATGTGTTTATTTGTGTACATATATATGTGTATATATATGTGTGTGTATATCTCTATCTCTATCTCTATCTCTATCTCTATCTCTATCTCTATCTCTATCTCTATCTCTATCTCTATCTCTATCTCTATCTCTATCTCTATCTCTATATCTATATCTATATCTATATCTATATCTATATACTCACCAGGTAAGTGACTATTATTTGGTAAAATTCTAAAATACTTGGTTACTCTATTTTTGATACATTAAGTTGGGGGAATATAATTTTAAGTAGTATTTATTTCATTGTCAGAAAATGAGAAGATTTTTTGATATACAACAGAAGATCAGCTTTCTTCATGTTTTTCAAATGTTTTGTTTGATCAAGAATGTATGCTTTCCATGTGGAAATTATTTGCTAGCATAACTCATGGGAAAAATCATTTTTAAAAAATGTTATGGGAAAATCACATAATGTACTTATATGACAATATGGTCTAGTTTCCCAGAATTTCTCAAAATGCATTAAAAGTATATTCTTAATCCTAGCCATAATTATTTGTTGAATATTGTTACCATTTTCATATACACACCCATACTTGATGGAATTGATTCAATATTTTTTTTCAGTAGTGACTATTATGAATGGAATAAATATTTCCAGGAAGTATTAAACTAAATTTATGTTGTACTACAACAAACATTACTAAAGAGTACCGAAAGTGAGAACATTTTTATGTTCTTCCAGAGATACTAAGAACTATGGCTATTAAATTCTGTCTTTAAAGATTTACTTCTTTTTTTGTTTGTTTGTTTTTAAAATAATTTATTGAAGTGGAGTTAGTTCTCTCCTAACACAAAACAAAACTACCTCACTTAATAAGTTTTCACTTAAGTCCCAAGATATGCACTTATTATTTGCCAAATCTTCAAGTAAAGAACAAATGTATATTATTGTTATTATTGATATTATCATTGCATTAATATTATTATACTGAAACTGAGATAGGTTAAGTGATTTGACCAAAAAAAATTTTTTTTTAACTTTACCCACAATTTTTTCAATTGTGGTCCAGGAGAAGACACATTTCTCCATTGTGTTCAGAGAGCTCTTATTACAGACATTGTCAAAAACTTTGCTGAAATCTAGTATACTGATTCTAAAACATGATGTCTATCCACCAGTCAAAAAAGGCAAATGAAATTATCCTTTCTTAATTTGTTTATAGGGAACCCATGTTAATAAGATGTCAGTGTTCAAGTTTTTAGATGCATACAAGCTATATATTTTTTTTAAATTTTTTTTTAGTGAGGCAATTGGGGTTAAGTGCCTTGCCCAGGGTCACACAGCTAGTAAGTGTTAAGTGTCTGAGGCTATGCAAACTATATTTTTAATAATTTAATTAATAAACTATTCATTAGTTTTGTTATGGCTTAAGCCTCGCCTGCCCCATCTTCCTCTCCATTATATTTGGTCTTTCATGCCTCATTTATCTGTAATAATTTACCCCATTCAATCTCCCCTTTCCTTCTTTCAATGCAATTTTCTCACCCTCTTATTTTGTTCTTTTGGGTCTCATCTTTTCAAAATAACCTTATATCCACATTTATTGCCTACATATCCTCCTTCTAATTGCTCATATGATAATAAAGGTATTTGGAATTACAAATGTTATCTTGCCATATAGAAATATAAAGTGATTGACATTATTGAATTTATTATTTTCTCCTGTTTTTTCTACCTTTTTATGTTTCCTTTGAGTCTTGTGCTTAGAGGTTGAATACTCATTCAATCCTGGTTTTTTGATAAGAAATACTTGAAAGTCTTCTATTTTCTTAAATGTTCATTTTTTTCTCCCTAATATTCAGTTTTGCTGGGTAGGTGATTCCAGGTTGCAATCCAAACTCCTTTGCCTTTGACTGCCTGCAATCCTTTCTCCTTGATCTGTGAAGTCTGGAATTTGGCTATGATGTTCCTGGAAGTTTTCATTTGGGGATCTCTTTCAAGTGGTGATCAGCAGATTCTTTCAATTTCTATTTTGCTCTCTGGTCCTAATATAATAGGGCAGTTTTCTTTGATAATTTCTTGAAAGATATTGATCAGGCTTTTTTTATCATGGATTTCAGGTAGTCCAATAATTCTTATGTCTCCTGGATCTATTTTCTAGGTCAGTTGTTTTTCTAATCAGAAATTTCAGTTATATATATGCCTTGTAATAGTGTTGGGGGCCTCCCTGTTGGTCTCTCCTAGGTGTGGGGTTTAGCTATTGGCCTACTCCAGGTGTGGGCCTTGCTCCTGTGTTGTTATGGTAATAAAGTCTTTCTGTTGGCTGGCCTGGAGGAATGATCTTATTGCTGTTTTCCCCAGGAGTTGTGCCCTGCTTCTGACTTGCTAGGGAAACAGGATCATTCTGCTGATAGGTCCAAGGGGTCAGGTTTCACTATTGGCCAGGCCTGGAGCTACTCTGTACTACTGAGCAACAACGGGATCAAGGCCTTGCTGATGGCTCGTACTGGAGGAGGTATCCCTGGAGTAGGGCCTTGCTGAGCTATAGAGGCTGCTCACATACATAGGGGGTTTCTGGTTTTCCAGAGCGTGAGACCTTGCTGGTAGGTTGTCTTAGCCTTGGAGGCTTACTGCAAGCCTTCTGCTATGAGGCTGATTTGGCTGGTGGCTGCTGCTGCTGCTACTGTTCTTGAACCATAGTTCCCTCCTGACCTTAGTGAGACAGATCTTTCCTGCTGGTAAACTGTTTCCATACTCCTAGATCAATGGTGAATTAGTTTTCTACTTATTTGGAAAGGAACTTGGAAGGGCTTCAGAGGTCTTCTTCTTCAGTCTCCATCTTGGTATCAGAAGTCTCTATTAATCCCCTCATTATACTTTAACATGTATTTTGTTTTAGAATATAAAGCCATGAAGGCATACTTATATTTTCTCTGAACTTTTTGAATTCCACTTTTGCAGTTTCCAAATATACAAAAGAATGACCTGAATTACTCATTACTTCATCTTCTTTCCAACAAACTAAATAGTAAGGAAAAGCCATGGAAGATTTGTAGGTGCTTTTTTTGTTTTGTTTGTTTTGTTTTGGTGAGGCAATTGGGGTTAAGTGACTTGCCCAGAGTCACACAGCTAGTAATTGTTAAGTGTCTGAGGCCAGATTTGAACTCAAGTCCTCCTGAATCCAGGGCTGTTGCTCTATCCACTGCACTACCTAGCTGCCCCTGGTGCTTTGTTTTTAATGGAAAGAAAATATCAACAAATGTCTTGTGCAGTTAAAGTCTGCCATGAAAACAACCAATAAAGCTTTTTAAGTATTTTCTATTAGATAGCCAAATGTTTCTTAAATAATTTTTATGTGACAGGCACTATGAGTATTAAGAATCTGCCATGTACCATAGTCCCTCTCCTCAAGTATTTTATTCTAAGGGGAGTGAAAAGAAGACATAAACCATGGTGGGAACGAGAAATAGAAGAAGGAAGGAACTGTCCTGGAGGAGTTGGTGAAATCCATTTTTAGTTGAGAGAAAAGGGTTTTTTTTTATTTTTTAATTTTCCCCCAATTAAATGTAAAAACATTTTTTTTACCATTTGCTTTTTAAGTTTTTAGTTCCCAATTTTATTCCTCTCTCCCTCCCTTGACCCCTCCCTGAAAAAGTAAGCAATCTGATAAATTATATGTGTAAAATTATGTAAAATATTTTCATATTCATCATTTTTGAAAGAAAACACAGAAAGACAAAATAAAAGAAACAAAGACACAAAGAAAGAGTCAAAGAAAGTTAAAAATGCTTCAGATTGCATTCAGAGAGCATGCATTCTTTCTCTGGAGGCAGATAGTATGCTTCATTATGAATATTTGGAATTGTGTCAGATTATTGTATTGCTGAAATAGCTAAGTCATTCATGGTCCTTCATTGTACAATATTACTGCTATTGTATAAAATATCCTTCTGGCTCTGCTCACTTCACTCTGAAACAGTTCATGTAAGTCTTTACAGGTTTTTCTGAAATCATCCTGCTTCCATTTTTATAGCACAATAATATTCTATTACAATTATATACCACAACTTGTTAGTCCATTCCCCAATTGATGGAAATCCTCTTAATTTCCCATTCTTTTGTTTTTTTCTGGGCAATGGGGAGTTAAGTGACTTGTCCAGGGTCACAGAGCTAGTAAGTGTCCTGGGGTCAGATTTGAACTCAGGTCCTCCTGAAACCAGGGCTGGTGCTTTATCTGCTGCACCACCTAGCTGCCCCTGATTAACTTCTCATTCTTAACTACAAAAAGAACTGCTATAAATATTTTGTACAAATAATTTCTTTTCCCTTTTTTCCAATGTCGTCAAGATGCAAACCTAGCAGTGGTATTCCTGGATCAAAATAATTTTATTGTCCTTTGGAGTGAGGACTAAGTTAACATGGCTAAGAGCCCCTCATAATATCATGGCCTGACCATGTGGCAGTCAGTATTTAATATTTCCTCCCAAAATTACCCAAACTTTAAAAAAATCTTACCACAGTGCTCAGTGTACATCAAGTGCATGAATTTCCATAAAGGTACTTCTACATGACATCAATTTCTATTCAGCAAGCAATTCAATAGCACCTATTTTATTTGAATAAGTTGTACCCTTTCAGTTTTCATATTCTAGTCACAAATCATAGTCCACTTAGTTTCTATATCTCTGGGATTTTTTTTTTACGTCCTTCCTAAATAATTTCAAACTCATTGTGTTCATTACTAATACTCTGCATATGAGTAGGAAAACAACTGAGTCACTTAGTAGTATTATTTCTATTCCTCTCTCCAGTTTATTTTCTCTTTGGCACAAATATTCCATAAGTATTCTGTAGAATATGTGTTATTCTTGAAAGTGTTCCTCTACAGTTCCAATATATAATCCTCCTATTCAGAAGTATCTGGCTAATATATTCTTTCAGTTCCTCTTACCTATAATCTAAATGTTAGAAACACAGCTAACCACTCTTTGTGTTGCACAGCTCTAGTGTTAGCAGCTCTAGTGTTGGCAGCTTGAGTGTCAGCAGCTCAAGTGTTGGCGGCCGTAGTGTTGCTAGCAGGTCACTGTTCAAAAATCTCCAGCAGGCAGCAGTTGGTGAGTGAAGGCTGAATTTATCTTAGTGAAGATGGGCACTCTTCTGAATGTGCCAGAGAGTGGACTGAAGTTAGGTCCCTCGCCCCTATTTATACCCCTCAAGGGGTCCCCCCTGACAAATCATATTAATGCATTTTAATACTCCTCATTTACATTTCAGTTATTACAGTTATTATAGTTGCTATTCATACAGAATAACAGTAACAGCCTAAGAACCCATTAGGTGGTACCAGTTAACCAATCAGATTTTACAAACTATGATACCAGGCCTTAACCTATTCTGGGCAAGAGTGTTGGCTCCCCCTCAGAAAAATACTGTGTTAACATACATAACTCTTCAAGAAACAAAACCTGTCTTGGGGTTTGATCAATCAGATTGCTCTGTTTATCAGCCAATCAGATTGTGGCTTTCGGGCCCCAACCCTATGCTGGAGTAAGAACGCCCCTATTCTCCACTAAACAATGCTTGTGTAAACATAACCTTTCAAAACAAAACTCAAGTCAGGGCTTGAGCTCCAAGTCATGTGGGGATCACCTCGGGCACCTCAAGGTCAACTCCCAGCCCAGCCCAACTCCCATAAAACCCAGACCCTTCTTCAGGCCTTGCTTGGGCCTAAGGCCCAGGAACCTCAGCACTGTGTGCCGAGTGGCCCCCTGCTGGGAGGATGGGGGTGGGGGGTGGGGGGCGGGGTGGGGGGGCACAAAGCTGTTGGTCAGAATCCAGACTCACTCTCTGCCTTTAGAGCACTGAAAAGAGTCCAAATATAGTCTTTTCTCTCATAGACCTGGTGAAAAGTTTATTATTGTGTCATCTGGAGTCTATATCTTTCTTCAATGCTGTTTTCTTAGGGAACTATTCACTTCCTATACTCATTTTTCCATTCTAAAGCATTGCAGCAACATTCATTGCTATTGAATGACATAGGTATTAATATATTCCCCATATTTCAAAAGCCTATGATATTGCTCCCCTTTATTTTCCTTCTCTTTCCCCTCCTCCTCCTTTCTTGCTTTTGGGATAGTGGTATAGCTTAACTTTGTCCAGGAAAATACATTTTCTTTTTTTTTTTTGTAAAATGCCAGATAGAACTCAGAAGGCAAAAGTGTTTATAGCTGCAAATTTCACTCTGAGGATGAATGTTAGTGTAGTATAAGTATTATAGTGAGAAGTTGTGTTGAAAAATTTTTTAAAAGTAGGGGCAGCTAGGTGGCACAGTGGATAAAGCACTTGCCCTGGATTCAGGAAGAACTGAGTTCAAATTCGGCCTTAGACACTTGACACCAGGTGTGTGACCTTGGTCAAGTCACTTAATCCCAATCGCCTCACTCAAAACGAAAAATGAAACAGTGATTCTTTTTTACTCACCACACTTTATGTTTTTATATTCTTTCCCTTAGCAGTGATTCTACTTAACTCAAAACTTTAGAATAATGTTTACAGAAGGAGGTGAGCAATTCTGGACATTTTAAAGAGATAGGAGTTTCTCAAGAGAATGAACTAAAGCTGTATAAGATGTATGATGGTTACTTCAGGGATGGAATATAATTCATAAACATTCTTATGTCTTCCATTAAATGAGTTATTGGATTTAAAAAATAAACAAGAATAGAAAATTCTTCAGGAACTCATCACCAATGATGTCAGCTAACTATTGGCAAGAACTGATCAAATATTTTATTAAGGAAGAAAACAAAAGCATACATCATTCTAAAATGTATGCATTCATAAATGATATTGAAGTTCATCATCAGGTTTTTATAAAGATCAAAAATAAAGGTAAAAAAAAGCAGATGAAATTGACCTAACAGGGATTAAATAATTTACAATTTTTTTTTATTTTTCTATAATTAGTATATCTATATATTGATTGTTGACAGTTATATAGGACTTAAATTCTCTTATGTATTAAAGACAAAGTGTTTTGTATATTACCTTCTACTTTATCCAGATGGTGATACATGTTTATGTTAATGGCTTTTTAATAAATGTTTATCAAAAATAAAAATGTGGTTAATTGTAAAGGGAAATTCTTTTGTAGAACTGGCTTTTTTATAAATTCTTGAAAGTTGGTCTAAAGTCAAAATGTTACTAATTACCCTGCTGTAAATTTCCCCATTCACATAGAAATGCAGACTATGATCAAGGGAAAACTATTTCTTTTCATGGCTTTGCTTGATCTCAAGGTCATTAAGTGGGTCAGAGGCCCAAATGTAATTGGCTGTAAACTTGTCAATAGAAATACATTTCATGGCAACAATGAATACTGCACTAGTGTCAAAGATCACTATATTCTATCAAGAATTGTTTTGACTGGAATTTTGAAAAGGGATACTATTAAAAAGGCAGAAAAAAAGGAATTACTTTCCTGTTCTAGGTCAAATTTCTGAAATCCCATAGTTTTAGCAGAACAAGATGGCACAAAGCAGAAACAGAATGGTGCTGAATTATACAATGAAATTAAAATGTAAGGGAAGATCTGGATTTTTAATGAACTGGCTGCTTGACCAGTTAGTGCACACCAGCATATCATGTTATTGAGAACAAGGTAGTGGGTTTGATCTCCATGTATTCAATTTGGCAATGAGACTGTGAAATGGATATCTTTATTTGTTTGAGTCCCCCACTTGTCCAGGTAATCAGAACAACTTATGAGGACTGGCTGCATTGGTTAGTGCGCCAAAAATCTTTTGCAATGACCAAAGTCAAACTAGCTAGAAAATGAGTAACTGAAGCCAATTAAGCTCACACCAGCATTGGCAGATCTTGAAATATTTGGTATAAGTGGTTTGTGGAACTTTAAGAGGCATTCTTATCTTACCAGACTGAAAGTTAGGAGACTATGAACATATCCCTTTTATATCCCGTTTATGGTCTCACTGTCTCCAGCCCTCATCCAACTATGGTTGTGGAACTCTCATAATTATCCTATTTTTTGAGAGATCTCCTTATCAAGATATCTGATAATCAAGACTTGAACTGTGAACTGCTTATCATCAAAGATGCTTTCTAATTCATATAAGCAAAGGCACTTCCTTGACTTGGAATTCCTCACTCCCCTCCACTTGAGGATGGAACCCATTGACTAAGCCCACCTTTGCCTCCAAAATTCCTTAACTGTCTTTGTTTAAAATGTATATAGGCGGGGGGGGGGGGGGGGGGGGCGAGCCAACATGGTGGAGAGGAAACAGTAAGCTGCCTGAGCTCTCCTTCTGTTCCCTCAAAAAGAACATTAAATCAAGCCTCTGGACAGATTCTGAAACTACAGAACCTGCAAAGAGAGAGAGACACACAGTCTTCCAACCAGAGATAATTTAGAAGACTTCAGGAAAAGGTCCGTCTGACTTGGTCAAAAGGGAGGCTCAGCGCAGGGCAGCAGCCCAGGGCCGAGGGGGTTGGGGCAAGTCAGCAGGAGTTGCAGGCCACAGCTGAACAACTGAGGCCCCTGGAAACTGGCTCAAAAATATGGTGGCCAAGAAGGACAGTGGAAAAACCTACCTGCACCAGCCAAGAGGGAAGGTTGTCAGCTGTAGGGTCACGAACGGGATAGGCTCGACCAGGCACACTAACGCAGCACACTTAGGAAGTGCAGGGGGGTGAACTGCACACACTATAAAGGCCTCAGAGTAAAAAGCCGGTCACACAGCACCTATACCCCTGCACAAGAAGCCCAAAACAGGGACCTTGGTGCCCCCAGAGCAGACCTCAACTTAAAAAATAAATAAATAAGCTGCAATAATGAGTAAGAAGCAAAAAAGAGCCCTCTCCATTGAGAACTTCTGGATCAATAGGGAAGAAGCCAATGCAACCTCAGATGAGGACAGTACCCTCAAATTGCCTACGTGTGAAGCCTCACGAGGGAAGGTGAATTGGTCTCAAGAACAAAAAGCCTTCCTGGAAGAGCTCAAAAAGGATTTCAAAAATAAATTGAGAGAGGTAGAAGAAAAAATGGGGAGAGAAATAAAAGCAAAACAAGAAAACTATGAAAAAAAGAAAAAAGAATCAGCAGTTTGGAAAAGGAAGGACAAAGATTGACTGCAGAAAACAATTTCTTAAAAAATTCATCTGGCCAAATGGAAAAAAAAGTGCATAATTTCACTGAAGAAAACAATGCCTTGGGGCAGCTAGGTGGCACAGTGGATAGAGCACTGGCCTTGGAGTCAGGAGTACCTGAGTTCAAATTCAGCCTCAGACACTTAACACTTACTAGCTGTGTGACCCTAGGCAAGTCACTTAACCCCAATTGCCTCACAAAAGAAAACAATGCCTTAAAAAATTCATTTGGCCAAATGGAAAAAATGGTGCATAATCTCATTGAACAAAACAATGTCATTTTTTTTAAATGGTACTTTTGGTCATCGAACACCCAGGGTATAAATTTAAATTGTCTTTGATGTGATGATACAAAGAAAACTAAGGAGTTTAAAAGGGAGCCTATGGGGAGGAGAGGAAAGGGGAGGTGGAATGGGATGAATTATATCATATGAAGAGGTGAAAAAAAACTATTACAATAGAGGGAAAGAAAGGAGGGGTGAACATTGTTTCAACCCTACTCTCATTAGATTTGATTCAAAGAGGGAATAAGATATACATTCATTGGGATAAAGAAACTTAGCTCATTCTTTAGGGAAGCAAAAGGGGAAGGGAAAGGGGGGGAACTGATAGAAGGGAGGACAAGGTGATGCAATAAAAATTACATGTAAGAAACAGAGAAAGAAAATCATAGACCAATTTCCCTAATGAAAACCAACCAAAATCATATGATTATCTCAATAGATGCAGAGAAACTTTTTTTTTTTTTTTTTTTTTTTGCAGGGCAATGGGGGTTAAGTGACTTGCTCAGGGTCACACAGCTAGTAAAGTGTCAAGTGTCTGAGGCCGGATTTGAACTCAGGAACTCCTGAATCCAGGGCTGGTGCTTTATCCACTGCGCCACCTAGCCGCCCCCTGCAGAGAAACTTTTGACAAAATACAGCACCCATTCCTAATAAAAACACTAGAGAGTTTAGGAATAGGGGGAGCTTTCCTTAAAATAATAAACAGTATCTACCTAAAACCATCAGCAAGCATTAAATGCAATGGAGATGAATTAGAGGCCTTCCCAATAAGATCAGGGGTGAAACAAGGATGTCCATTATCACCCCTATTATTTAATATTGTCCTACAAATGTTAGCTTTAGTAATCAGAGAAGAGAAAGGAATTAAAGGAATTAGAATAGGCAAGGAGGAAACAAAACTATCACTCTTTGCAGATAATATGATGATATACTTAAAGATTCCTAGAGAATCAAGTCAAAAATTACTTGAAACAATTAACAACTTTAGCAAAGTAGCAGGATATAAAATAAATCCACATAAATCATCAGCATTTCTATAAATGAGCAACCAAGTCCAGCAGCAAGACTATTTAAAGTAATGGTAGATAATATGAAATACTTGGGAGTCTACTTGCCAAGACAAACCCAGGAACTCTATGTATGAACACAGCTACCAAACACTCTTCATACAAATCAAATCAGATCTAAATAATTGGAAAGATATCAATTGCTCATGGATAGGCAGAGCTAATACAGTAAAAATGACAATACTGCCTAAATTAATTTACTTATTCAGTGCCATACCAGTCAGACTATATAAAAATTATTTTTATAGAGCTAGAAAAAATAATAACAAAATTCATGTGAAAAACAAAAAATCAAGAATATCCAGGGAAATAATGAAAAAAAAAATTCACAGGAAGGTGGGTTGGCAGTACCAAACCTGGAGCTTTACTGTAAAGCGGCAGTCATCAAAACTATCTGGAACTGGCTAAAAATAGAGTGGTAGATCAATGGAATAGGTTAGGCTCAGGAAATGCAGTAGTAAATGACACTAGTAATGTAGTGTTTGATAAACCCAAAGACTCCAGCTTCTGGGATAGGAATTCAGTATTTGACAAAAACTGCTGGGAAAACTGGAAGATAGTATGGCAGAAATTAGGCATAGACCAACATCTGACACCTTATGCTAAAATAAGGTCAAAATGGATACACAATTTAGAAATAAGAGCTGATACCATAGGCAAATTAGGAGAGAAAGGAATAGTGTACCTATCAGATCTTTGGAAAGGAAAACAGTTTACAACCAAACAAGAGATAGAGTATATTATAAAATGCAAAATGGATGATTTTGATTACATTAAATTAGAAAAAAAATTTGTACAAACAAAAGCAATGCATCCAAAATTAGAAGGGAGACAGAAAGCTGGGAAACAATTTTTGTGGCCAGTACTTCTGATAAAGGCCTCATCTCTAAAATATATAGGGAACTAAATCAAATTTATAAGAATCCAAGTCATTCCCCAATTGAGAAATGGTCAAAGTATATGAACAGGTCTATTCCCATATGAAAAAATGCTCTAAATCTCTAATGATTAGAGAGATGCAAATTAAAACAACTCTGAGGTACCACTTGACACCTATCAGATTGGCTAAAATGACAAAAAAGGAAAATAATAAATGTTGGAGAGGCTGTGGGAAAATTGGAACACTAATGCTTTGTTCCTGGAGCTGTGAACTGATCCAGCCATTCTGGAGATCAATTTGGAATTATGCCCAAAGGGCGATAAAACTGTGCATACCCTTTGACCCAGCAATACCACTTTTGGGTCTTTTTCCCAAAGAAATCATGGAAAGGGGAAAGGGACCCACATGTACAAAAATATTTATAGCTGCTCTTTATGTTGTGGCAAGGAATTGGAAGTTGAGGGGGTTCCCATCAATTGGGGAATGGCTAGACAACTTGTGGTATATGAATATAATGGAATACTATTGTGCTGTAAGAAATGATGAGCAGGATGAGTTCAGGGAAACCTGGAGGGTCTTGTGTGGGCTGATGATGAGTGAGATGACCAGAACCAGAAGAAGATTATACACAGTATCATTAACATTGAGTGTTGATCTTCTGTGATGGACTATATTCTTCTCACCAATGCAATGGTACAGAAGAGTTCCAGGGAACTCATGATAGAAGAGGATCTCCAAATCCAAGAACAAAAAAAAAAAAAAAAAAAAGAACTGTGGAGTATAGATGCTGAATGAACCATACTATTTCTTTTGTTTTTGGTGCTGTTGTTTTTTCTATTTTGAGGTTTTTCATCATTGCTCTGATTTTTCTCTTATAACATGACTAATGCAGAAATAGGATTAATGTTATTATGTATCTATATATATATATATAACCTATATCAGATTGCCTGCTGTCTAGGGGAGGGGGGAAGTAGGGGAGAGAAGGAGAAAAATCTGAAATTGGAAAGCTTCTATAAACAAAAGTTGAGAACTATCTTTACATGTAACAGGAAAAAAAATACTTTACAAATTAAAAAAATAAATAAATAAAATACAGTAAAATGTATATAAACCCACAAAATCTACTACTTGTTGTCCTATTCAGCATAGGCACGATAGCACCCATGTAGTATGCCAAATTTGTCTTTTATTCCCTGCCTAATAAAAACTTTCTTTAATTATATAGGCTTTGTCTTTTTTCTGGTTTCCTTCCCTTTTTGGAGGAAGGTGATTTAAATTTCAAGACCTGGTCTTTGCATTTTCCAATCTTCCTATTTAGGGAATGAGAGATATAAATTACATTAAGAAAGGTTTGCCTCAGTTTATAGGACGCAGTCAACCATGTTTCATAGATACAGGTGACTTGGTGAAAGGATATCTGATGTACTCATCATCACATTTGCAATAAATATTCAAAATCCAATTAAATTCAATCCAACACTTATTTATTAAGTACCTCTTATATAGATAACACCAAACCTGCTTCTAAAGATATAGACAAAATGAAAAATAGGCCTATGTGTTCAAGAAACTTTTCTTATAGTAGGAATCTAAAACGTGTAAACATGAAATTGTTCATGATAATTTTCACATCTCCTACTGATGATCCAAGTCTGTTTTGACTCCAAGATACAAATAAAATATATCCTCATATGTTAGTAATTTGTGCTGTGCAATAATAAAATTGGTGTGAAATTCCCATGCCAATTTCCATGTCTTGGGTATATTGCCTATGAGACAATACATTTGAAAATACAATTAATAGAAAAGATTTTGTAAAAGAAAATCAGTAGTTTCATTGCCAACCCCTTTCCCTCCCCACCAAATAATCACTGTATATTTCACAAAACATGTCTTATAAATGCTTAAATTTTATTTTTTTTCCTGGAAAAGGAATTCTGTAGAGGGAAGGTGAAATGATTTATGTGCAAGATATTTGAAATGCTCTAAAACTGACATTCATCCTCATCACCATCATCATTATCATAACTATCCTGTTCCATCTCATGGAACATTTCATGTATCCTTAAGCTAAATCTAAGTCACTCAATAGTTCTTTTCCCAGAAAGGACATCAATTGCATTCTCTTAGAAGCAGAATCTCAGAATCCCTTGAGTATAATATGTGATTATCAATACTTCCTATTTTATGTTTGGATTTCAGGAGCAATTTAAAAACAACAAAATGAAATACAACAGATAAACAATGAAACACTTAAAAAATTGTTTAAGTTCATGTGAACTAAACTTTAATAATAAGTTTCATACAGTCTAAAATTAGTCACCTCCTGGAGAACTAAAATAAATATTTGAAGTTTTTAATGGTTCTGATTCTATAGATTGGAAGGGATTTTTTTCTGAAATGATATCTTTTAGAAAAGTTACATTGAATTTCAATGCTTTGATAATACTAATTTTATTTTGACCAGAAATAATACATTGTTTTGCTAAGCAAGTGTATAGAATCATCCAGATCTTAAATGAAACCTTTATCACTGTCAAATATGGTTTAACTGCTTCTCTCTTTTTTTTTTGCTTTTTTTTTTTTTTTTTTTTTTTTGCTTTTAGGTGAGCTTCCCACATTTGCAATTCATAGTACCTGTTCCTAAGTCTATGAGACTCAGGAGGAAAAAAAAGCCTCATTCTTACAAAAGTAGGGTAAGTTTACAACTCTAGTCTGGATGAAGTTATCTTACTTTTTGTTCCATAGTTTTGCATATCTTATGTGAACATCCGGCTTGACAATGACATTCAAAATGAGTCTGTGTACATTCATTAGCATGTATGAATAGAAGGGTAGATTTGGGGAAAAAAATTATCTGTGCTCTCAGAGTAATTGAAGCACTGTTTAAACATCAAAGGGCTAACAGTATAAAAGGACAGAGGCCTTTCAGATAGGACTGTGGGACAAGAAAGTCTAAAGTGATGTTAGGATTTTTTTTTTTTGTCATATTCAGTCAATAAGGAAAGGCTGTTTATTTAGGCCTACCTATATTTAGTACATTTCATGACTAAACTATGATATGTACTCTTCTTATTACTTATTTAATTTATTTTGGCCTTGTTTATGTGATATTTCCTATTCTTTAAATTGAAAGGATGATTTGCTCACCAAGATACGTATTTCTATTGAAATGTTTTTTGTTTTTTTTTATATTGGCTCAGTTTCCACTTCCTCCTGGAATGGCAGAAACCTGAGATCTCTTAGTGAGGTTCCAAAGTGGTAAGAATGAAGAAAATAAAGCTTTGATAGGAACTTGTTCCCTGGAGAGGCTAATGAAATGTTATTTTTGTACTTGAGGTACCTTGTCCTTTCAGCACAGAAATAATGATTATAAGAGGAGAAAAGTGTCATAGATTTTGTGAAGCAGCTATGACTTAAGGACAGGATTTACTTATGGTAGTGGTCTAAGTTATTAGACCAATGAGCCTGGAACCCACTTCCCTTTCTTGTTCATTAAATGAACATGACTGTCTTTACATGAGTCACATTTTTTATCATTATATTAAAATGGAGATTTTGATTTACACTTATCTTTCTTCCCCAATCTCCTCTACCCACCCTGGGCTTTCAGAACTCTGTCCCATTGAAAGTAATATCTTTGGGGTGGAGCTAAGATGGAGGGGGAGAGGCTGTGACTCCCACAAGCTCCCAATAAACCTGTCCACTCACTCTAAAATAATGCCATAAAAAAAAAGAAACAGAGCAGCCTAACTCACAAAATAAAAGAATGGGACTGCTTTCCAGCCAAAGACCACAACTAGGATCACCTGCTGATCAGGCTGAGAGAGGAGCTCAGCACTTGGTCTGGACCCAGTCTGGAACAGACCATGCCTCCAGAAACTCAGAGTCTTCTGCGCCAGTGACTTCTTTTCAGGCTGGGCTAGTGGACCCATGAATGGGTTTGGTGGTTGGCCGGAGTGAAGTGGCTACAGTCTCTGCTGGAGTTGGGGCAAAGTGACCTAGGTCTGAACCAGTGGGCCGAATTGAGTGGTTGCAACCTAGTGGGGATGGGGCACAGGCACACCCAACTTTGGACCATAGAGAATCAGATTTCAAACAGACATCTGCTTCTGGCTTGAGATGAGTAGGCAAAGAAAGCAGCAGACTATATAAAGCTTTCGTGGGGGCAAAATAGACCAGAATATACCCTCAGAAGATAATAACAAAGTCAAAGCTCCAACATCCAAAGATTCCAAGAAAAATATGAATTTGTCTCAGGCCATAAAAGTGCTCAAAAGGGACTTTGAAGAGAAAGTAGGAGAGGTAGAAGGAAAATTTAAAGAGTTGGAGGAAAGAATGAAAAGAGAAATGAGTGATTTAGGAGAGTAATGAGAAAATGTCAACAGCTTGAAAAGCCATATGGAAAAGGAGATACCAAAGCTCTCTGAAGAAAATAATTGCCTAAGAATTAGGATTGTACAAATGGAAGCTAGTGACTTTATGAGAAACCAAGGAACAGTAAAGCAAATCCAAATGAATAAAAAAAGAAAGGCAGTATGAAATGTCTCCTAGAAAAAACAGCTGACCTAGAAAAAACATCCAGGAAAGATAATTTAAAAATTATTGGACTATCTGAAAACCATAATCAAAATAAGAGTTTAGACACTATATTCCAAGAAAATTGCCCTTATATTCTAGAAGCAGAATGTAAAATAGAAATTGAAAGAATCCACGGATCACCTCATGAAAGAGATCCCCAAAGGAAAACTTCCAGGAATATTACAGCCAAATTCCAGAGATCCTAGGCCAAGGAGAAAATATTGTAAGCAGATAGAAAAAAGAATTCAAATACTGTGGACCTACAGTAAGGATAACACAAGATCTAGCAGCATCTACATTAAAGGACCAAAGGGCATGGAATATGATATGCCAGAGGGCAAAGTTACTGGGACTACAGCCAAAAATCACATACCCAGCAAAACTGAATATAATCTTTCAAGGGAAAAAATGGAATTTCAATGAAAAAGAGGCATTCATGATGAAAAGACCTGAACTGAATAGAAAATTTGCTTTATGATAGTTTTCTTCTTAATATTGAACAACTCTACATTCCTGGTACAAATCCCAAGTGGTCATATTCTTCCTGATTTAGGTATCCACACAATATGTGTATCATAAAAGAAAATTGATTTATATAATATTCAAACTAATTATCACTAAATATTTTGTAGAAATCACTTGTGAATGTGTCTTTTCCTGAGATTTTTTTTTCTTCAGAGCTTATTGATAGCCTATTTTATTTTTTTAAAGATAGAGTTATTTAAGTATTCTACTCCTTTTCTGTTAATCTTGTCAATTTTTATTGGCAATTTATTGGCAATCTCACTTAGATTGTTAGATTACTCAGTATATAAGTAAGTAAAATAATTCAATTAGTTAATTTTATCTTCCTTATTTTATTTATTTACTTTCAATTTGGTTTTCTTCTTTTTAAAATTAAAGTAAATGATTGTTTTTTATTTTTTTATTCATAAAACCAGTTCCTATTTTTATTTGTTATTTCAATAGTTTTCTTATTTTCAATTTTATTTATTTCTCCTTTTATTTCCAGAATTTCTAATTTGGTACTTAATTGGAGATTTTGAATTTACTCTTTTTTCTACTTTTTTAGTTGCATGCACAAATTATTGATCTGATCGTTCTGTAATTTATTGATTAAAGTATTTGGGAGTATACTTTTCCCATAAGTATTGCTTTTGCTGCATCCCACAAATTTTCTTGTTTTTTCTCATTGTCATTCTCTTGTATGAAATTATATATTGTTTCTATAGTTTCCCCATTTGACCCATCCATTCTTTAGTATTAGATTGTTTAGTTCCCAATTAAATTTTAATCCATGTATTCATAATACTTTATTGAATGTAATTTTTATTGCATTATGATCTAAAAAGGAATGCATTTGAAAATTGTTGTAAGGTCTTTTCCTTAATACATGGTAAATTTGTATGTAGTTGCCATGTATAGCTTGCAAGAAGGTATACTCCTTTCTAGTCTCAGTCATTTATCTCCAGAGAGATATTATATCTACCTTTTTTTTTTTCTAAAATTCTATTCATCTCTTTAACTTCTTTCCTGTTTACTTACTTTTTGGTTAGATATATCTAACCCTGAGAGACGAAATTTGAGGTTTCCCACAATTATACATTTTACTATCTATATTCTCTTATTCCTCATTTAAATTTTTTTTAAGTGAGGCAATTGGGGTTAAGTGACTTGCCCAGGGTCACACAGCTAGTAAATGTTAAATGTCTGAGGCCGGATTTGAACTCAGGTACTCCTGAATCCAGGGCCAGTGCTTTATCCACTGCACCACCTAGATGCCCCCTCATTTAACTTTTAAAAATTCGGACACTATTACATTTGGTTCAACAATTCTAATACTGATATTAATTCCTTGTCAATGTTACCTTTTAGCATGTTGTAGTTTCCCTGTTTATCTCTTAATTAGATCTATTTTTGCTTTTGTTTTCTCTGAGATCATGTTTGCTACCCTGTTTTTTTTTCTTTACTCCAGTTGAAGCACAATAGATTTGTTTCAGCCCTTTATTTTTAATGTGTTTTTCTCTCTCTTTCAAGTGATTTTCTCATAAACACAATATTGTTGAATTCTTTTTGCAGTCCATTCTTCTATTTGCTTCCATTTCATGTGTGAGCTAATACCATTTTGATTCACAGTTATGTCTATCAACTGCACATTTCCTTTCATCCTACCCCCACCCCCCATCACCTCTCTCTCATGCATGCTCTCTCTTTTACTCATTCTCTTTACCTTGGCACTCCTCAAAAATCTGTTTTGTTTCTGACCATTGCCTCCTTTAATCTCCCCTCCCTTTTCTCATCCCCCTCCCTTATCTTAGCTGCTTCCACTCATATTTCCCTGTAAGATAAGATATATTTCTATACCAAACTGAGTATGTTTGCTTTTCCTCTTTGAGCAAATTCTGATCAGAACAAGATTCATGTATTGCTTCCCCAATCTTCCCTTCCATAGTTAAAGTTCTTTCTTTCATTCCATTTTATGTGATAATCTTTTCTTCATTCTTTCTATCCATTCCCTCTTCTGTCATGACATTCATTTTTGCCACACCTAAATTATATATTTTTAAGTTATAGCATTATATTTAACTAATGCTTATCCACTCTCTTTATGTAAACTCCTCCCTGCTTTAATGAGATGACAAAGGTCATAGGAATTTTGGTATCATATTCTCATATAGGAATATATACAATTTAACTTCTTAATGTCCCTTATGGTTTCTCTTGATATCTGTCTTTTTATGCTTTTCTTTAAAGTTTTTTTTTCTATTCAGCTCTAGTTTTTTTCATCAGGAATGCTTGAAAGTCCTCTATTTCATTAAATATCCCTTTTCCCCTGAAGAATTATACCCAGTTTTTGGGGGTGTAGGGTGAATATTGTTTGCAATCACAGCTTCTTTGCATTCCAGAATATCATATTCTAAGCTTTATGATCTTTTCATGTAGAAATTACAAGATCCTTTGTTATCCCAACTGTGGCTCCATATTTGAATTGTTTCTTTCTCACTGATTAAGATAATATTTCCTTGACCTGGGAATTCAGGAATTTGACTATGATATTCCTGGGACTTTTAATTTGAGGATCTTTTCCAGAAGGTTATCAGTGAATTCATTTGATTTCTATTTTACCATCTGATTCTAAGATATTGGGTCAATTTCTTGAAATATAATGTCTAGGCTCTTTTTTTATCTTGGTTTTCAGGTAGTTTAATAATTCTTAAAATATTACTCCTTAATAGAGAAGATTCTCCTCAATTGGGGAATGGTTAAATAAGTTGTAGGATATGATTGTGATGGAATATTACTATGTTATAAGAAATTACAGGCAAGATGATTTCAGAAAAAAAAAAACAGGAGAGAATTAAATGATCTGATGCATACTAAAGTGAGTAGAACCAGGAGAATGCTGTATACTCTTTTTTTTTTTTTTTTTTTTTTTGGCAATGGGGGTTAAGTGACTTGCCCAGAGTCACACAGCTAGTAAGTGTCAAGTGTCTGAGGCCGGATTTGAACTCAGGTACGCCTGAATCCAGGGCCGGTGCTTTAACCACTGCACCATCTAGCTGCCCCTGTATACTCTTACAGCAATAATGTACAATGAAGAACTGTGAATGATTTAGCTATTCTCAGAAATACAAGGATGTGAGATAATGCCAATGGATTCATGATGAAGCCTGCTATCTGTATCCAGTGAAAGAACTCATAATATTTGAATACAGACTGACACATGCTATTTTTAAGGTTCTTTTTTATACAAGTATTCCTATATAAAATGATTAATATGGAAATATTTTACATCACTGCACATATATAAACCATATCAGATTGCTTGCCTTCTCAAGGGATAGAATTTAGAACTCAAAACTTTTTTTAAAAAAATGTTAAAAAGTGGATTTCTGTAACTTTCACGATTTAGCAAATTTCTTTTTTTAAAGTTTTATTTTCTTCAGTAATTTTTTGCCCTTTTTGTTTTACCAAGCTGTTGACTCTCTTTTCATAATTTTCTTGTATTACTTTCATTTCTTTTTCTAGGGTGTTCTTTATCTCTCATTTTTTTTTTAAATTCTTCTTGATCTCTTCTAACAATTCTATTTGGGCTTGTATCTGATTCACATTTTTTAGGCTTTGCATGCAGGTATTTTAATTTCATTTCCTTCTTCTTAGTTTGTGTTTTGAAGAAGGTATCAACTTAACAGCTTCCACATGTGCTGCCTTTGGCACATCCTTGGTATATCTTGGTCAGATAGGATCACCAACACAGAAGTGCTCCAACGCTCGCAACTTCCGAGCATCTACACGCTACTGAAAAAAAGATGGCTGCACTGGCTTGGTCATGTGTACCACATGCATGACGGGTGCATTACTAAAGACCTACTCTATTAGCTTCAGGCCAAAGACCTGCTGGATGCCCCCAGCTTCCCTACAGAGATGTATGCAAGTGAAACTTGAGGGCTCTGGGAATAGACATGGGCAGTTGGGAGGAGATGGCCAAGGACCGCGCCTGATGGAGTTCGGTACTCAGGAGCAGCTTGTGCACTGCTGACATGGGCCTTCAAGCTCGGGAGGAAGAAAAACAAATGAGATGCAGGAACCGATGGGCAACAGAAAGGGCAGTTTTTCGATGTCCTTGTTGAGGCAGGAGCTGCGGCTCCCGTATCGGACTGCACAGCCACACTGTGGCTTGTGGCTCTTCAAGGTGCTGATCCATGGTCATCCATGACTGGTGGAAGCCTACTATATACATATTTGTGTGTGTGAAGGGATAAATTAAGTAAAGTTTCATTCTGAGGATTGCATCTGAATTGGACATTGAAATAAGAGAAGGAATCTGAAATGTAAAATTTGCAAATAAATGGTTTAGAGTAATATAGGGAAATTCATCCACACCATTATAGCCATCTAAACATTGAAAGGGCTATCTAAGTAGGTAGTGATCTCTTATCACTGAAAGTATGCCAGGTTTGTTGTACAAGAGCTCCTTTTCAAGTTTAATTTCAGAGTTAGCCTCAATGTCTCCCTTAAGTAGGATGTGTAGAGTTACATAAAAAAGAAAAAAGAAAAAACAACACATATCTAAAACAACAAAAGAAGATAAAAACCAAGTAAACCTTAATTAAAGAGGAAAGGTGTGGTGAGAGCAGTTTTCAATTAGCCATGCAATTATCCATGGAACATGAAAATTATTTGGGCTTTGAATGAGTTCCCAAGCAGTAAAACACTCTCTTTATTCATGGTCTACTATGAGCTATCTGTTTTAAAGTCCACAATTCATGCAATTTCAATTTTTTTAATGATAATCCACTAGCACTGACAGCACTGACAGTTATCATTTAATATATTTTTGTTATTTAGTTAGATATTGATTTTCACACGTAGATAAGATAGAGCATTTAAAAGTAATACCCCAAGACAAATAGGACTTTTTTCAAATGTTTTGAGTTCTAAGTGGCTAAATGTCCATTCATTGTCTTGCCATCAAAATAATTAATTAATTAATTAATCAATCAATTAATTAATTAATGTTATGGTCCTAAGTATTTCACTGAAATTGTAGCCTATAAAGGACAAATTTTGTTTCCTTAAATATAGCTGGAATGTGCATAGATAGCTATTTTTTCATCACCTTAAACATCTTATAATGTTATCCCTACAATGTAATTATAAACTTCATCTGAGAAAATGTCATTTTTTAAAAAAATTTTGGAATGTGTAACATAATGCCATGCATATAGTAGGTATTCAATAAATATTTTATGCTTTTTTAGTTGATTGAAATCTCATGTGCCTAAATATCCAAAAGTGAATAGCAAGAATATGGTAACAGCAAAATATCGGTAAGCACCAATTCCCATCACATATCGAATACAGTGCTCTAATGGTTAGGTTTTATAGCTATCTTAATTGTGTGTAGTAGGGTAAATGTGCCCTTAGGTAAAGGAATTGACATTTTATCTAAATATGAGGGAATAGTTATGGATTTCAGCATATCTCATAATCATAATGGGACTGTAATTTATGTTTCCTCTAGCATTAACAGTGATTAAATTAAGGAGGTCCATACTCTCTACACAATTTTTCTGATCCAAAAGACAAAGAAAATTAACATAGTACTGAACTGTATGCATTAAAATGTAGCCTGAGCATTCACTAGGACTTTTGCTCAGACATACTGTATTAAGTCCAAAAAAATGTTTGAGCCCATATATGTGTAAAGGATTTGGCTTCCCCCCAATTGAGGGAAAAGGAGTCCATTCTAGGTTTCTGATTTTTAAAAATATCCTATATATTATAATTTTCTAGCTGAAATGCCTAAAAGGAAATAAGAATACTTTTTTTTGGTAAAATCAAACACAATTTTTATATTCCCAGAATAAATTCTGCATAGTAAAAAAAAAGTATAAAATTCTAAAGTTCCTAACAGAAATTCTATGAGGGGAAAAGTAAGCCAATTTCTGAAAGAGATTCCTGCTCCCTATCCTTAATTGTATCTGGATCTTAATATTTGTAAGGATATTCTGGTTCTAATAATTCATTTTGGCCTTTCAACACCATATAAAAGTCAAATTCTCAGACCAAACAAGAAAAAGTAGTTTGCCCAGATGTTAGGCAAGAACATACTAGATAATACAAACCTGAAACAATTTCTACCTCCTCATAAAAGTTTCAGAAACTTCCCAGGATTTTTTTTTTCCTGTAGGCTTCTTATGTAGGGATTTATTAGATCCTAAACATTTGATAATACAATATATAATTTAAGTACTGGGTTTTCATAGGTAAAGTTGACTATTGTTAGTTCCAATATTCAAATCTGATAAAATGTTATATGTGAAATTTTTGTACATTCTGCTAAAGAACAAATTTGGGGATTTTATACTTTTGAGAAACAATGAATGAAACCCAAAGATTTGTCTTAAAAATTATACTGCACATTTACCTGAAAGTTTTATATGAAAAGACATCTGGAAATTTCATGATAATAGAATCTCCTAAAATATGTGAGAACATCTGAATTTTATTAGGGTAAAACTTTGATAAAATATTCTTAATCCAGATGAAACCAAGTTTTAGAATAACACATGGTTTTAAAAAATGCACATTACTATTTTTTCATATTTGAAGGTGTTGCTACTGTTGATGGTTTTCTGTGTGTGTGGTGTGGCAGAAAAGGCCAGTATATGACCACCACTCTATTCCTCAGCATACATATGGAATGACTTCTTTAGTTTGTGACTGGATATTATTTGCAGCAGTTCTACTATATGACCCTACTTCCTTGATTCTCAGCATAGATTAAGTCATTGTTAATTAGGGGAAAAAAGAGGAAGGGAGAAAACGGAAGGAAGGAATGAAAGAAGGGAGGGAGTAAGGGAGGGAGGGAGGGAGGGAGGAAGAAAACCATAACTAAGGGCCTGTATACTAGTTGAACAATCAGAATTTGTTTTTCAAGAATGTGAAAATTTTGGTTAGTTGAAACAATATGCATTTCTGTGCATGCATAGAATATGTTGTTGTTGTTTCCCTGCCTGGGGTTAGACACTTTTATTTGTCAAACTATCACTTCATAGTTGCTGCAATTATTTTATATTTTGCACATTAATTAAATAGAATGAAGTTTGGATATAAACTATCTCTTCAATGCTGATGAAGTTACTACTAGCACCAAGATCACATTGTAAATGATCCATTCTTCTTCACCTTCTTTGAGTTTTTAAGTCATTTTTCCATCATGTTCAACTCTCCATGACCCCATTTGGGGTTTTCTTCACAAAGATAATGTCCTAGATTTCCATTTCTTCTACAGCTAGTTTAACAGTTGAGGAACAAAGACAAAGAGAATTAAGTGACTTTCCTACAGTCACATAGATAGTAATTGTCCGAAGCCAGATTTGAACTCAGAATGATGTTTCCTCCTGACTCCAGGCCCAGTTTTAGAGGTTGCTTAAGAAGACTAATTCAAAGAATCCTCAGGTGATAGTGATGCTATTTTCAGGGCTCACCTGAGTAGTGGATGGATGGAACTTTTGTAGACACAATGATAGTCTTAAATTATTTCTTTACTCTTCTACCAATCAGCAGAAAACCAGACAATGTATTAACTTAATCTAATCATTTGATGATGGAAAATTTTGGCAATGGAATGCTTTGAGCTTAAACTATGGGAACAGAATTCATCACTTACTGAAGTGACAAAAGATATCTTCAGGCTAAAGTCTGGATTAAAAGGGACATTTTGAAATAAAAGAAGAAATTATGTTTATATAATCAAATTTTGTGTAATAAGAATTTTTTGCTATTGTAATATTTCAGTAGGATAATTTCCTGGAATGTGATATTTAATATATCTATTTTATAAAATTTATTTAGTTTATGTTGGGGGGAGTTAGAATGATAATCGCTTTGATGTTTACCATCAGTTATTTAGCATACAGGCAGAGAAATTCTACTTACTGTTTCCACCTAATATAATCATATGAAATACCGTGGTATACTGACAGCTAACTATTTGGGCTGTACCCCAAGTAAAGTACAACTGGAAAAAAATACCTACACTAATTATAATTCCTAATTTTCCTTAAAAATGCTAAAATAAAGGTTTTTATATGTTCAGCCACATCATAAAACATATAGAATACCCCAATGTATCAAACAATCAGTTCCTTAAGAAATGCACTGATGAATAAAGAAACATTGAAAAAGAAAGGAAAATACTATATTAGTGGTAAAAAAAAATCTTGGCAATGAAAACATTAGAAAATACTGACATGTATTCTAAGTGCTTGATTTATTTATTATATGCATCTATTAGGTGTAATGACCATGCATGTAGTAAGTTCAGGAGTCCCTTAGAATAATTTTTAAAAATATTTAATAGTTTTAAATACACCCTTAGTACACCCAAGATCTGTTCATCAGAACAACGTAGTGGGCAACAAAGCTACCCATTGGCAGCTGTTTCCACTACAGTACCTTGGTATGGATCTTGGACTATAATTTGCCATGGTACAAATACTTTCCCTTACACTAGAATGTTCTTCTTATTGCACTAATAGTCTCACTCCCTCTGACTTGTCTGTCTCCCTGTGCTGACTTGGATTGGAATAAAAACTCATTTTGATATTCTCACTGTATTTCCTAACAACATTTGGTCGGATACATTTTCTAAATTAGTTTGGATGTGTTGGGCAGTGTGCAGATTGTTGTACTTTTTTATACTTTTTCACCATTCTGAATTGTCTATTCACCATGTTATTTTTATGGTCCTGAAACAATATACTTTATAACACATTATTAACCTCCATGGGACTTAATTTCCTTATATATAAAACGAGGTGATTGAGTTAAATAGTCTCTAAGTTTTCATTTGGCTCTATAATTGTCTCATCATGATATTAAGACATTGGTGTTGAACTGTTGAATATAACTATACCCTCAAAATAAAAATTTCCAGGGTACAACAAGAAAATATTATCTATGATATAGTATATTGACAATATAGATACAATAGAAGTACATGAATGATCAGAAAAGGAATTGAACTAGTCACATAACCAGAATTGGTTATAATAGGCAATCTAAATGCTTCATTGGTACATACAAAACACTAAAAGAAGCTGGAGTGTTTTGTGTGGTTTTTGTGGCAAATCTATAGACCAAAAATACATTAATTATATAGGATAAGGAGACATGGATAAGATATAATCTAAACCTGTAGAAAGAGTATTCATACTAATGACATCATGAATCCCTAAAAGCATCAAAGAAATAAATCTAATCTTCAGCACCTAGGTGAAGCAGTGAATAAAGCCCAGGACCCAGTATCAAGAAGATTTGAATTTGAATCTTACATCAGAGACTTACAAAATGTGGGACACTCAGCAAGTCACTTAACCTCTGCATTATATTCTTCAAGTAAAAAATTGGGATAATAATACCACCTACCTCATAGTGTTATTGTGGGGATCAAATGAAATAATATTTATAAAAGCATTTAGTAGAGTGCCTGGCTTGTACAGTCATTATAAAAATGCTTGTTGTGGTGGTGGTTGTGGTTGTTGTTGTGGTTGTTACACCTACCTCATAGGATTATTGTGAGGATTAAATGAGATAATATCTATAAAATGATTAGCACAGATCCTAGCACATTAAAAAACCCTTATAAGTGTTTCTAATGTTTCTCCCCTTCCTTCTCCTTTTCTTAAAGCATCTAATTCCATCATCTACAATTTTTCTATGCATACCATCTTCAAAGTACAACAATGGAACCCTGAGTCATTTCTTTATATTGAGTGAGCCAAAAGTCAAAAAATTACAAAGGGGTTTCAATCTTTCATAACACCTTTATTTTTTGTTTTTAATTTATAATAGCATAGCATAATATACAATATGTGTATGAAATAAATATGTATGTATATATAAGAAATAAGGAAAAATAATTTTTAAAAAGTTATTAAAACATCAGACCCCTTTTTTTACTTTTGGCCCACCCTATGGCACTGGCATCCTGCTCTGGAGATGGGAGACCTTAGAAATGATATACCTAAAGGTTCTAAGATAGGGGTTCTCCTTCTTCCTGAAAGTGTATGGCAGTTTCCCCCCCCCTCAGATTTTCAGCAAAGCAAGATGGTGGAGGAGGTCAGTCAGTCAATAATCATTTGTGTTATGTCTGTAATGTTTCAGGTACTGTATTAAGCAGATCTAAGAATAGACAGAAAAGCAAAAGACAGTCCCTACCCTCAAAGAGACTTTAAGCAAGCAGTAACCAAAAGTAAACAGAATATCAAAAGTCCTGCAAAATTGTGGAATAGGAGGTACTCCACTCAGATCAGAGGCTGAGACCAAAGTCAGTAGGAGTATTGTGACGGCATGAGTAAAGCCCTATAACATCAGAGGGGTGAGTTGCCCTTCTGTGAAAGTGCCCTGGCCAGACATATTCCCTATGCATATGCCTTTCCTCTGGCTCTAACCACTATTTCTACTGAGACTACATGGGGTTATGTGAAAGCATGCCTCCAAGGTTTTCTGTATGAAGTTGATTATGCAGTAACTACTTTGTTTATTATACCATTTCAGTAGATGTCTTTGCTTTGAGCAAATTGTATCCTCTGGCAGACTATTAAGGAGAGCATATCACTAAGAGCTCATGAGCTCTTGTTTTATGAGTGTGGACCCAGAAACACATTGCAGAGACCAGCTGTGAAGTAGTTTGGTTGGCAAAAGAAGATAAAAGTCTGCCACTTGGTGCTGCAATCCTGTTGGGGAGATGGGAGGGCACAGAGCTAAAACCCCTAATAGCTATGAGGTATGGATTAGAGTTATTTCTTAAAGTACATTACATCACCTTATGCCAAGATACCACTGTATTCTAAAGCTGAAAGCAGAGGTGACAAGAGGAAAATAATAAACCCACATTATTGGAGAAGCAAGTATAGTAGCCAGTGAAGTATTCTGGGAAGACAAAGAACCCAAGGTAAGAAAAAATACTATGAGAACATTTGTCTCTGCTACAATGCAAAACAAGAAATTCATCTCATCCTTCTTTCCTCTCATGGACGTTGGTCCTATTCATTCCTATGTATGTACCATTCTATGCAGAAACCCTATGTGTGCAACTTTTCTCCCATTACTCTGTGTGCAATTGTGGAAGTATGCATTAAGGGTTTATAGGAAGATATGGTGATCTTGTTGTTCTCACTGTGGTATTTAAGTAAAAGTCAGATTTTAGCAGAATACAAAATAAACCCACATAAATCATCAGCATTTCTATATATTACCAACAACTTCCAGCAACAACAGATAGAAAGAGGAATCCCATTTAAAAATAACTATGGGGACAGCTAGGTGGCACAGTGGATAGAGCACCAGGCCCTGGAATCAGGAGTACCTGAGTTCAAATCTGGGTTCAGACACTTGACACTTACTAGCTGTGTGATCCCAGGCAAGTCACTTAACCCCGATAGCCCCGCAAAAAAAAAAAAAACAAAAAAACAAAAACAAAAACAAAAACAAAGAAACCAAACAAACAAAAAAACAAACAAAAAACAAACAAACCACAAAACAAAACAAAACAAAACAACAAAATAAAACCTATGGACAATATAAATTAACTGGAGTCTACCTGCCAAGACAAACCCAGGAGTTATATGACCAGAAGTATAAAACACTTTTCACACAAATAAAGTCATTTGGGAAAACAATAATTGCTTATGGGTAGACTGAAGCAATATAATAAAAATGACAATCCTACCTAAGTTAATTAATTTATTTAGTGCTATACCAATCAAAATATAAAAATATTTTAGAAATCCATTAAATAATAATAAAATTCATCTGAATAAGAAAAATTCAAATCAAGGATATCAAGGGAATCAATGAAAACATGCAAAAGAAAGTGGTTTAGTAGTACCATATCAAACTGTATTATAAAATGCTAATTATCACAACAATCTGGTACTGGCTAGAAAATAATGAATTGGATCAGTGGAATAGAATAAGTACAAATTACACTATAGTAAGTTACTATAGTAGTATATTTTATGATATATCCAGAGATCCAAGCTTTTGGAACAAAAACTCATTATTTGATAAAAACTTCTGGGAAAACTGGAATACAGCATGGCAAAAACTATGTATGGACCCAAATCTCACAACACATAGTAAAAGAAGGTCAAAATGAGAACACGATTGACACAGAAACGATGATACCATAAGCAAATTAAGAGAACACAGAATAGTTTATCTGTCAGATTTATGGGCAGAGGAAGAATTTAAGACCAAGAAGATATAGAGAACAATGCTGTATGTAAAATAGATAATTTTGATTATATAAAATTAAAAAGGTTTTGCATAAACAAAACTAATGCAAACAATATTTAAGGAAAAGCAGAAAAATGGGAAAAAATTTTGAAAAAATTAAAACAACTCTAAGGTATCACCTCACACCTATCAGTGTGGCAAATGTAAGATAAAAGGAAAATGCCAGATGTTGGAGGGGATGTGGGGATATTGGGATGCTAAGCCACTGCTGGTAGAGTTGTGAATTGATCCAAACATTCTGGAGAGCAATTTGGAACTATGCCCAAAGGGCTATAAAACTGTGCATACTCTTTAATCCAGTAATACCCCTGATAGGTTTATATCCCAAAGATTGGGATTATTGCTTGGGAATTAATTAAACAACAAGAGTTGAAACCAATTAGGGAAATAAGGAAGGAGAAATACAAATGAATAATCTTAGGTCTAAGCTTAGTCTATTCCTTTATAAAACTCACCATATCCCAAACTGCCCACCAGACCGCAAATCCCTGAAAAGACTGATCACCAAACCACATGCACTCCTTTCTATCCTGCTCCATCTCTACTAAGTTCACCACCAGAGAGAGAGAACTTCCGTTCCTACCCTCACTTTTAAGTCGGTGTCCCAGAAGTTCCTCATGTTCTCCTCCCCAAAAGGGAGGTCCTTCTAAAGCCACTTCAGTAGCATGCGCAATCTCTCAAATGATTCAGCTAAAACTTCTGATATATATCTTTAGCACAAATAATTTTTACCACATTCCACCCTTTGTTTCATTTGAAAAATGAATGAGTTTGGTCAATGAAACAGCCAAAAATAATATCCTATGTGAACTAACAATATGTTAATATCAATATAGAAAAGGGAGAGAGAAAAGTTTTGTCTAGAGGGGCGGTCCCTCACAAACATGATGCTTTGACATTGGTCTTGCAGAGGGAGGGCCTCTTCAGAGAGTACATGTTACAAATGGTATATAATAACAGAAGGAGATAACAAAAACCAACAAAACAAAAACTGTTCATATGAAGTTTCTGAGTTCTCTTGTCTTCTTGAAGTGGTAAGATGTCATCAGGAGGAAGCTGGATTCTGGTCTGGAAACCTGGGCTCTGGACTCTGGACTGGAAAGCTGGATTCTCTTCTTTAACTATTTGAATTGCTGGATTTTTTACTAAACCTTAACATAGCATTGTCAATAATCAAATTTAATAAATTCTCTTTACCAAAAATAATTTTTACCACAAGGCACTAGCAGCTGCTAATGTCTAGGCACGCTTTTTTTGGGGTTTTTTTGGTTTTTTTTTTTTTTTGGTTTTTTTGCAAGGCAATTGGGGTTAAGTAACTTGCCCTGGGTCACACAGCTAGTAAGTGTCAAGTGTCTGAGGCCGGATTTGAACTCAGGTCCTCCTGAATCCAGGGCTGATGCTCTATCTATTGCACCACCTAGCTGCCCCTAGGCACTCTTAATAAGAATATTTGGCACAGGAATCATGAGAAGTGGAACAAGGTTTATTTTATTTAGAATAGAAATTTCAAGCAATGGCATACTTGGAGGTAAGTAACAATAATGAGAGAGATATTTGAAAATGCCCTACAGGCTTTGGGTATAGGCCATTTTGTCTGAATTGAGGAGAAGGAATAGGACAAGATTAAACAGCTCTACTATAATCCAAACATCAGCTATTGAGAACAGATGGTTGATCTATGGGACTTATTACAAAAGGTAGAACAAAAGAAAAATAATAGAACGAATATATTAATGATAAGGCAATGTCCTTTTGTTTATTGCTTTTATTTTTGTTTTCCTTTGGATCAGGCCTCTGATTTTAGGGTAAAGTGAACTTCCAGTGAAGGTCTCTCTTATTTCAATTCAAATCTGCAAATACTCTGCACCTTATGATCTTTGAGAGTTGTCTGCAGATCTGTGGAGACTTGAAAACTTAAGTGATTTCTCCAGTGCCAAATAGCCCATAGGAAAAGACTATATGTCAGAGGGAGGATTGGAACTGAAATCTTCATGACTTCAAGGCCAGTTCTCTATTCATTTTCACACTGCCTCTAGAACAATATTGTACCACTATGAAACATACAAACAGAACACAAGATCAAAAAAAATATGACCCTTAACTACTTTTTTCATATTTTTGGGTCTTTAGAGGCATCCAGACCTTTGAAAGAAACTGACATAGCTGCAGCTTGCTATGGATTAATCTATTTCTGTTCAGGAACTAAAAAAAATACAAGCAACAGTGAACAAAGAGGCACAGAAGAGGGAAGTGAGGATTCTCTTCTGAAAATCATACCCCTATCTCTAGGATGTGAGCATATAGATACATTATCAACTCAAATTATCCCTATCTGTCATATATATCCATCATGCTTCTCTCAGGGTAAATTGTAGGCACCAGAATTTCAAAATCTCAGAGAGATCTTAAGACATATAAAATTCATGTTATCTGATCTGAGGCATATCTTTGGAGACTCTCACTGACCGTAGAGGAGGCTAAGCAAAAGCTCAGCAGAAGCATCTCTCCCAGGGAGCTTTTTGCCATGGGAAAAGTATAGAAGTTGGTGATCAGAGGATCAGCCTAAGCTAGAGGAGCTGCTATGGACAAAAGTTAAGAGGAAATAGCCAGACAGAAGTCCTGCCAGGGCAATTATTGGCAAGCAACACAAATGATATTAAAGTAGCCTAGATGTTCTTTATCTATGGGGGCAACTAATTGACCCAGTGGTTCAAAGGGCAGTAGGTTTACTTTGCAGATATGTCCAGAGAGCCTCCATTACCTTTGGCTTTTAAATTGCTCCCTTTCAGGCCCAAAATGATTTAAACTGTGCTGTAAAGTTTAGTAGATTCTATTTGATACAATACATTTGCACAGAAAATGAATCCACCCCATTTACATATGTAAACTACTAAATGTGTTTAATCTAACTGCTTCCATATAATTATAATGCAGTGCTTACATTAAACAAACTATATTTTAGAATTTAAATGATTTCTCTATAATTCATTAATACCTGTGATTTTGTAACATAATGTTTACAAAGATCCATCCCTCACAGCATCCTGAAGCCTCTAGTATTTTGTTTTCATATGATCATTATTATTGTTATTTATTATATTATTATTATGTTAACCAAGATGATTGAAAGGACAGATGTTTGCCTACAATGCTGCCTATGAAGAATATCTATAACCTGTTCTATAGTCAAAAAGCTCTGGTCACTGTATAAAGGACCTGTCATTGTTTCAGCTTGTATCTATGCCTGGAGCACTACATGACACTTTTTGCATAAATTGAGTTCCATCAATTCAGCTGTGTCCAGGCCTAGTATAGCTTGTTTTCTGCTGTCATGTCTTAGCCATCAGCAATGATGCCAGTGTGCCTTGGTCTGTCTCACAACAGTTTTTTGCATTGTTTCTCTTTTTTACTTGTTTCTGATCACTCCATTTCACCTCATCATTGAGCATGTGGTCTTCTTTCCTGTCATTAATTTTCTCCCCCAAACTAGCCCCATAAAGCTGATTTGTAATGAATAGGGATCCATGGCCAGTGGGCCTAATATGTGTCAGAATTAGGGGTTTGTCTTAAAATTTGATATGAAGTAGAAAACATGAGCTGGAAGCCATGAGACAATAACTGGCTGCTTATCTGCCAAAAAAATATGCTCACATCTTGATTAGCTTTTTGGGTTCCTCCCGTATTATTGCATCATTTAACATATTTTTATATATCATCTATATATCCATCCATCTAATCTATAAATCCCTTTTTGCTAAGCTACTTCATATCTCAACTGAGTGTGTTCTGTTAAAACTTCATCTCAGAGCAGGATTTTCTTGGTGAAATATAATATGTGACTTAAGTTTTCTTTAGGTCTAGTTGTTAACCTCTGCTATTAGTAGTTCAAAGTTTCCAGTTGACAGTAACTCCTGGAACAGAGTTTCAAGGAATTTGGCAAGAACATATCCAATTTACATGGAAGTATTTATAGGTGAATAAATATTTTTGGGAAAAATGCCAGGCCCTAGGTTTCTCTTATTTCAAGAGCCTTATTAGGGATTATTAAGGTAACAAGGTAATAAGGCTACCAAAGGCCTTTGCCTTTGGTTATGCCACAAGGTCACTATGTTTTCTGATATGAGGGACATTTTAGGAAATGGAGCTGAAGAGCTACTTGCCATTTCCCACTTTCCGTTTCACCTTTCATACCCAAATATTATCCAAAACTACCTAAGAGGTCAGGTTCTTAGAAGCATATATTAAATTAGAAAGAAGTTTTGAACTTATTGCGTCCAAACTCTTCATTTTAAAGATGAGCACATCTGAGGTCCAGTGAGGTAAAATAACTTTTTCAAAATCACAAAGTTAGGAAGTGGCAAAGGTAAAATTCTAAGTGTGGTCTTGGGACTAAATCTAATCCTCTTGCCATTATACTATTGTAAGGGGCTAAAATCCTAGCTATACTATCTAAAATCTAATGAGTGGTCGCCAATAAATTATAAGTTTTAGCAAGAGTATTTAAATGTTTATGTATTGATTAAAGAGCATTAGGATCAGAGAGAAAGGTAAAAATCTAACTATTTCTAAGAGACCCTATCATCCGACCCACCATGGCGAGGTCAGGAACCAAAAAGAGACAGAACCCCTTCACCTGTGCCCACTTCCTACTTCGTGTCCTCCTCCCAGAAATGGGAGTCTCCTCAAGTTGATTGACTGGTAGCCTTGATAGATAGTACCCACAAGCAAATGTCACTTCCTAGTGATAAGGACCTTGACCCCATGGCTTGCCCTCAGAGACCTTCTCCTCATGGCGGAGCTTTGCTACAGTAAGTCTTCAGCAGGTGGCATCATTCCAATTGTTACACTATGGTTAGTATAAGTTGTCATTTCCCAGGTATGATGTAGAGGTGCAATGAGCCTCCTTGCACTCTTGCCTTCCCCCACGAAAACAAAAATAAATTCCTCATTAGACAGATGGCATTCAAACAACTTACATTCCTGAGGTTCTTGAACTCATTCTAAATACAGTACCCATGCAAGTTTATTACTACTGCTACCCATTTGATCCTGATCCCAACTGCGGGGTTTACTTCTTCTTGACTCAGTTCTATACAGTTCTCTGATTACATATTTGCTTGATGGTTATGGATTGTCTATTTCCCTGGAAATCATGAATGACTCATGAAATAATTCATCCCTATTTCTATAATTGCCAACCATGGACTCACTTGTTGCAGACCTCTTTCTACCAATGTTACTGAAACATAATTAGTTTTTCTGTAATGTCTACCATGCATTTTACAGTAGACTTTTATTGACTCTCACATAGGTAAGAGGTTGCAGAATCATGAGAAGTAATAGAAAGTTTCACATTGGATATGTTGCAAAATAAAAAAAAATACCTGCTGCAAGAGTGCTAAGCAATATGACCACAGGAAATATTACATTCTGTTCATCTAAACACAGGAAATGAAATTCAGAACAATGTGTTTACCATTTAGCTAAGAGATGGTCAAGACATTCAGAATTCAGATTACCTTTGAAGGATGACACACTTCTTTTGCCTATATCCCCTGCTCTGAAACCTATGAAAATAATTCAATTTGACATCTCAGTAAACTTTCATCAACTTTCCACTTGAAAATCTACTTGCCACAATATACATTTTATCAAAACAACAACAAAAATCAACAAATTTTAATTTATCAGAAAATATACAAATCCCAGTAGCCTAGAGTCCAACATTGTGCCACTATTTCTTGATGTCTTATGAAGAGGATTTCCTATATCACTTTGAAGCCCCTAAACTAAGAATTTATGTTGACATATCTAAAAGATTTTCTGCATGAGCCAGAGCCATCAGAATAGTTAATATTTTCAAAACCTGAGGTGTTTTCACCCTTGTAAACTTTCTCCTATATTTTACTATAATTGATATGGAACAGAGCATGCTGGGGGAAATAGAGCAGCATGCTAGACTAGAAAATAATCAGTTTTCAATTGAATTCCATGTGTTTTATTCTATCCTTCAAGGAATTAATAAGATTAAATTGAGTGATAGAAAAATTTGCTTGATTTTTATCATGCTCTATTAAAATCCCAAGATAAAGAATTATAAATTCACTTCTGGGTGGAACTGAAATATTATCTCCCAAATTAATCTCCCTGAGAAGATTAACTAACAGTGTGAGGCCCTGCTTCCTACCTTCCACGTGGTCAGGGTGTAGAAGACTTGCAGGAAACAATTAGCCATGCTTAAGTACCGATGAATATTTTAAATTATTGTTTCACATTCCCCCAGTGCCTAAATACTTCTCCTATTGACACCTTTGGAGTGAACTAGGCTTGTAGCAAACTAGATTAAGTCTTTCAATTAATCTACTTTTTTGTATTTTTTTTTTAATAATTCACTGGCAATGACTCAAAAAGTTTATATGCTTTCTTATCATATATCATCTTTTGACAGGCTGGAAATAAGAGAGCTTAATGTGAAAGTTTACATTAATATAATGACAAAATATTTAAATAGTATTCAACTATGGAAATAAAAAATACTCATATCTATAAAAGAACAAAGCAATTTAAAAGCTTTTGTCTTTTTTTTCACTTCGCAAAAGAAAATTCTCAAGGGAAAGTAGTTGAATAGTTTTCTTGACTGCCAGGTTTTGGTACAGCTCAATGCTATCTCTTGAGAAATTAATGACATTTTCTAAAAGTTCCCATTTATGATTCATAATGACAACCATGCCTCAGAACTCTTAGTAGATTGGCAGTTTCTTTAAATTGCTCTTGCTACCTCAAAATGGCTGAGAAAGAATGTTTTGAGGGTTTTTTTCCTGTAAACACATAAATTTCCATGCTTTATGTGTGTGGTAGTAAAATTCTCCAAATATAATCCACATTAAGCCTCTTGCTTAAACTATTTCTCCATCTGGTTTCTTGGCAAGATGGAATAAAAAGACACACTAACCCACTAGCACTTTATGCCATTCTTCTGTAAGAGCTATCCAGTTGATCCCCCTTCCAGTTCACTGAATGAGATTTGGAATAAGTGGTGAAAGCATTGAGTACTTGTTTCAAACCTCATAGGAACTAAACACAACACATTCTAGTTCTCTTTTGCTTTTGGTCCTTTTAATTATTTGGGGTTCCTATAGAATCACACACTAACAATACCTTAATTTAACCTTAGATTTTTCAAATATTTAATAGCATAATAAAAAAGAAATTATCATTTGATTATTCTTAGTGAATTTTTTGGTTAAAATAAAAAAAAATGAGTAGAGAATTATAGTGTGTATGTTTTATTTTTTTTCTTATATACCATTTAAACTAGAAAATTCCATCAGAAATTCCCAAAAGATCAGAATCCCTCTTTTTTTTTTTTGTCACCAGTTTGTCATTGGATACTTTTGTCGTTTGGATAAAACGGCCCAATCTTGAGGACTACTTTCTACAGTATAGTAGCAGTAACATTTCTTGTTGCTATATAGCAATCTTTCTTGGGAACATTAAAATGTGGCTCTTGATTCTGTAATCTTCTCTCTGATAGTCCTTAAACCAATTAAATGATGTCTTAGTTCCACAGAAAATAATGGAGAGGGCACTCCTGTCCCAAATCCTTTAGCAAAGCACTAGATAAAGATTTTATGAACTTGTAATCTTAGCTTCTCTTTCTTTAATTGGTCGGTCTAGCTATACTCAGCTCAAAACTTACAGTAATAACAAGTGACATTATACCAGCACAAATGAAATGGAAGAACTTGGTGAAATATAGTATCTCTATTCCTTCACTCATTTGTTTCACTCTGAAATATGCTTACTCCCTTGTTCAATCAGAATTGCTCACACTTCTAACTACTCTCTCAAGGTGATATTGCTTGGTCACCATCACTTAGTATATCCTACAACTATTGGGGCTCTCAGCCTGGCACCTCTAGATTTTCAACATCTGCAACTCCCTGCTTAGCTATATAACTTCTCAGCATTCAAATGGTAATTTCTGCTTAAGCTATGAGCTACTTTCTAAAACATGTCCATCTAATAAGGGAATCCCAGCTCATGACTTTTTTATGCACACACATGTCTTGATCCTCTTGCAACCAATTCGCCTGATGAGGTGGCCTTACACATTTCAGAATGAAATCCTTTTATGTATGAATTCATTCAAGTGTATAACCATGATGTAAATAATTAATGTAATATGTGTATAAATAATTATGAACTCAGTGTGGTTCATATGCTGGCAGTTTCTACTAAAATGAAAGACAGTAATTAGATATATAGTCAAACAATGCACATTGTCTGTCAAGATAAATTGAAGTAAGACTTAGACAAAAAAGTTGACATCATAATTAAGGAAGAAATTACCTTTCAGAATTATGGATGGGGAAGATTTCTTGGCTAAACAAAGTATTAGAAAATATTTTTTTAAAAAATGAAAAATGTGATTATATTCTAAAAGGGGGTTTTATATAAAATGAAGCTGTTAAAATTAGAAGGGAAAATCATAACTGGGTAAAATCATTGTAGCTAATTTCTCTGATATATGTCTCTTATTCAAGATATACAAGGGAATGATTAAAATTTATAAGAAAATGTCATGAGGGAGAAGTTAGGGCCTTTAGGTATTCCTCAATAAAGAATTACACTCTCACACAGTCCAATTAGAATTAAAGTGCTCTTTTACTTAGTGCTAGAGAAAATGACCAAGTGGAAAGTCAATGACTTCACCCCTCAGGGAGAAAGGCTTAGAAACATACTCCTCCAAGAAAAGAGAGAAGACAAAAGCTTTCATAGAGGAGATATGGGGTGTCCACTTGAAAGCTCCCTTGTGCGATGGGGGGAGGAAGCATGGATGCTTAATTCTTGGGAGTCAATGGGGACTTTTTTGAAATTATGTTTCTGGGGGTAGCTAGATGGTGCAGTGGATAAAGCACCAGCCCTGGATTCAGGAGGACCTCAGTTCAAATCCAGCCTCAGACACTTGACACTTACTAGCTGTGTGATTCTGGGCAAGTCATTTAACCCTCATTGTCCTGCAAAAACAACACAAAACAAGCAAACACACAAAAAGAAATGATGGTCCTGACTTTTAGAGTTATCTCTGTCCTAGGTCTGGTAAGGTAGTAGTCATGCCTAATAGACTTTCCGAGTATAGAATTTTATCTCCCCTTACTTCTTATGTATGTCTGTCCTAATATCCAGTTGATCAGTCTAAATATTAATAGCACCTTGATTCCCTGATTAATCTGTCCTGTTATCTGGTCATCTTTAGTTTTGCTTCTCACAGGAGAAACCTATTCTGCTTTATCCTAAGCTCCATGACAAAAGGTTCAAATCCATAATAGAAAAATGGAGGAAGGATATGAACAAGAACATTTCAAAAAGGAAAAAAAGCTCTAAACAATTAGAAAGAAATACAAACTTGAAGAGTTCTGAGGTTTCATCTCACATTCATCGAACTGTCAAAGTTGACAAAATAGAAAAATTATAAATGTTGAAGGGGTTGTGGGAAAACTGATGTAGTGTTGGTAAAGGTTTGAAATTGGTCCATCCATTGTAGAAAACATTTTGAAACCAGGTCTCTGAAGTTACAAACTTGTGCATTTTATTTGACTCATAGGTCTTATAATAATAAATCATAAGATTAGTATGTTGTGCTTTGGGCAAAATTCCCATAATGAGAAATAATGGATTCTCAAAATATTTCAAAGTTGAAGCATCCTTTATCCTAGAGGTTATATACAACCTTTTTTATTTCATGTCTTATATGCCAAAGTTCCTGATGACCCACATAGTTTACCTGACCAATTACTTTCTTATCAATTTATTTTTTTAAATACTGTGATTTCATTCCTTGGTAGGAAACTAATATACTGTTATTCCCTATTCATCTGTTTTTAGTATTCTTAAACAACACTGCTCAGGTGATTTTTTTTGGAGTCCCCAGGGGACAGGATGGAAATTGAAAGGGATTTTCTCAGTTGAATTCAAATGGTAGATTGAGTTCAGAAGTGGCTACTTATGCAGAATACAGTCAGAGTTGAAAAAGAAAGATGGTGGTTAAAAGCTTTTTGGGGGCAACCAGGTGGCACAGTGGATAAGGCACCAGCCCTGGATTCAGAAGGACCTGAGTTCAAATCCAGCCTCAGACACTTGACACTTACTAGCTGTGTGACCTTGAGTAAGTCACTTAAACCCTCATTGCCCCCCCCTCCACAACAAAAGGGGGGGAGCTTCTCTGAATTCTTGTCCATGCCTGTGAATCTATGTGCCAATGGAACTGAGATAGCCTCTGAGGCTCTGAACTAAATGAGCTAATATAAATTTCCTCTATAGAGAAATCTCCCTAGAAGCTGCAATTCAGTAAAGGACAAACTAAGAATATTTCAGGCCAGAAAGGGGAAAATGGCAGCAAAATCAAAAGGGAATATACAGATGGTGAAGAAAGCAGCTTGCAGCTTGCAGCTTGCAGCTTGACAGCATCACCAAACCAACAGATGTGACTGAATGGGGTAATAAATAATAATATCAGATCTATCAAGTTTTTGCAGGAAAGATGCTGTCCTAAAATTATTAACAGCCTTGGCTACTCATATTCCCAAGTGAATGTCTTTGCCATCCAAGTTTCCTGGATATATGTGTGCTCTCTCACATGAAATGTGGTAACATGTAGAAAATTATACACCTATGTGTTTAGGGGTCCAGAGAGGTTTTTTTTTAAAAAAAAAAAAGTTAATATCACCTGCTCAGCTGCTGCTATAGATATCTGGGTAGAAATTATACAATAACTGTCTAAGAACCCTTTTGCTAAAGCTTGGATTGTTTTTATAGAAGGGGTCTTAAACTGCTAAAAGCACTGGTAATTCCTTTTCTTTCTAGTGTGGGAAGACAAAAGGTTAATTTTATATAAAGATTGGAGTGTGCATTTTCCACAAGAGACTTTTTTTGGTTTGCTTTGTTTTACATCTTTTGAGAGGGAAAGAGAAAAGGACAAAGTGAAAGGAGGGATATAGTGGGACTATAATCTGACGTGGAACCACAGTTTTACCACTCTTGCTGTCAGTAGCATACATCAACAGTTTAGTTCATCAAATCATGGATTTTGAGGAAGACTCAAATAGAAAAAAAGCTAAGGGTCTAAGTGGAGTGGTATATGATTATTTCTTGTTTTCATTTTTTGTTGGGGCAATGAGGGTCAAGTGACTTGCTCAGGGTCCCACAGCTAGTAAGTGTCAAGTATCTGAAGCCAGATTTGAATGCAGGTCCTCCTGAATCCAAGGCCAGTGCCTTATCCACTGAGCCACCTAGTTGTCCCCTATATGTATGTATAACTCCAGTTCTGCTATAATGTTGAAAATTTCTTCTAACCTGATTGATATATTAGGGAACAATTTAAGCATTGAATATCATTTTTTTGTATATGAACTGTTCCCCTAGAAACAGTGAGAGAATGTTGAAAACAGGACTAATTACTTCACTGTAACTTAAAAACTGCAACCATTCTCACATTGACTTCTATAACCAAATTTTAGGTCTTTTTTCTTCTTTTTTAAATAGTATTTCATTTTTCCATTTATATGAAAATATATTTTTTTTATGTATGAGTTGTTTTATTTTTTCCATTACATGTAAAGATAGTTCTCAACTTTTGTTTATACATGCTTTACAATTTCAGATTTTTCTCCCTCCCACCCCTCCCTCCCCCCTCCCCTAGACAGCAGGTAATCTGATATAGGTTATATCTATATATCTCTATACATATACATATATATATATATATATACACACACATATATATACACATAATAACATTAATCCTATTTCTGCATTAATCCTGTTACAAGAGAAAGAATCAGAGCAGTGATGCAAAACCTCAAAATAGAAAGAAAAAAAAAACAACAGCACCCAAAACAAAAGAAATAATATGGTTCAATCAGCATCTATACTCCACAGTTCTTTCTTTCTTTTTTTTTTCTTGGATTTGGAGATCCTCTTCCATCATGAGTTCCCTGGAACTCTTCTGTACCATTGCATTGGTGAGAAGAATATAGTCCATCACAGTAGGTCAACACTCAATGTTGATGATACTGTGTACAATGTTCTTTTGGTTCTGCTCATGTCACTCATCATCAGCTCACTTAAGACCCTCCAGGTTTCTCTGAACTCTTCCTGCTCATCATTTCTTACAGCACAATAGTATTCCATTGTATTCATATACCACAACTTGTCCAGCCATTCCCCAATTGATGGGCACACCCTCAACTTCCAATTCCTTGCTACCACGTAAAGAACAGCTATAAATATTTTTGTACATGTGGGTCCCTTTCCCCCTTCCATGATTTCTTTGGGCAAAAGACCTAAAAGTGGGATTGCTGGGTCAACGGGTATGCACAGCTTTATCGCCCTTTGGGCATAATTCCAAATTGCTCTCCAGAATGGTTGGATCAGCTCACAGCTCCACCAACAATGCATTAGTGTTCCAATTTTCCCACAGCCTCTCCAACATTTATTATCTTCCTTTTTTGTCATTTTAGCGAATCTGATAGGTGTCAGGTGGTACCTCAGAGTTGTTTTAATTTGCATCTCTCTAATCATTAGAGATTTAGAGCATTTTTTCATATGGGAATAGATAGCTTTGGTTTCTTCATCAGAAAACTGCCTGTTCATATCCTTTGACCATTTCTCAATTGGGGAATGACGTGGATTCTTATAAATTTGATTTAATTCCCTATATGTTTTAGAGATGAGGCCTTTATCAGAAGCACTGGCCTCAAAAATTCTTTCCCAGCTTTCTGCCTCCCTTCCAATTTTGGATGCATTGCTTTTGTTTGTACAAAAAATTTTTAATTTAATATAATCAAAATCATCCATTTTGCATTTTATAATATACTCTATCTCTTGTTTGGTCAAAAACTATTTTCCTTTCCAAAGATCTGATAGGTACACTATTCCTTTCTCTCCTAATTTACCTATGGTATCACCTCTTATGTCTAAATCATGTATCCATTTTGACCTTATTTTAGTATAAGGTGTAAGATGTTGGTCTATGCCTAATTTCTGCCATACTATCTTCCAGTTTTCCCAGCAGTTTTTGTCAAATACTGAGTTCCTATTCCAGAAGCTGGAGTCTTTGGGTTTATCAAACACTACATTACTAGTGTCATTTACTACTGCATTTCCTGAGCCTAGCCTATTCCATTGATCTACCACTCTATTTTTTAGCCAGTACCAGATAGTTTTGATGACTGCCACTTTATAGTAAAGCTCCAGGTTTGGTACTGCTAACCCACCTTCCTGGGAATTTTTTTTCATTATTTCCCTGGATATTCTTGATTTTTTGTTTTTCCAGATGAATTTTGTTATTATTTTTTCTAGCTGTATAAAATAATTTTTAGGTAGTCTGATTGGTATGGCACTGAATAAGTAAATTAATTTAGGCAGTATTGTCATTTTTACTATATTAGCTCTGCCTATCCATGAGCAATTGATATCTTTCCAATTATTTAGATCTGATTTGATTTGTGTGAAGAGTGTTTGGTAGTTGTGTTCATAGAGTTCCTGTGTTTGTCTTGGCAAGTAGACTCCCAAGTATTTTATATTATCTACTGTTACTTTAAATGGAATTTCTCTTTTTATCTCTTGCTGCTGGCCTTTGTTGGTCATGTATAGAAATGCTGATGATTTATGTGGATTTATTTTATATCCTGCTACTTTGCTAAAGTTGTTAATTGTTTCAAGTAATTTTTGACTTGATTGTCAAGGATTCCTTAAGTATACCATCATATCATCTGCAAAGAGTGATAGTTTTGTTTCCTCCTTGCCTATTCTAATTCCTTTAATACCCTTCTCGTCTCTGATTGCTAAAGCTAACATTTCTAGAACAATATTAAATAATAGGGGTGATAATGGACATCCCTGTTTCACCCCTGATCTTATTGGGAAGGCCTCTAATTTATCTCCATTGCATATAATACTTGCTGATGGCTTTAGGTAGATACTGTTTATTATTTTAAGGAAAGCTCCCCCTATTCCTAAACTCTCTAGTGTTTTTATTAGGAATGGGTGCTGTACTTTGTCAAAAGCTTTCTCAGCATCTATTGAGATAATCATATGATTTTGGTTGGTTTTCTTATTGATGTGGTTGATTATGTTAATAGTTTTCCTAATGTTGAACCAGCCCTGCATTCCTGGTATAAATCCCACCTCATCATAGTGTATTATCCTGGTGATCACTTGCTGTAATCTCCTTGCTAATATCTTATTTAAGATTTTAGCATCAATATTCATTAGGGAGATTGGTCTATAATTTTCTTTCTCTGTTTTTGCTTTGCCTGGTTTTGGTATCACCACCATATTTGTGTCATAAAACGAATTTGGTAGAACTCCTTCTTCCCCTATTTTTCCAAATAATTTGTATAATATTGGAATTAATTGTTCTTTAAATGTTTGGTAAAATTCACCTGTAAACCCATCTGGCCCTGGGGATTTTTTCTTAGGGAGTTCATTAATAGCTTGTTCAATTTCTTTTTCTAATATGGGTTTATTTAAGGATTGTATTTCCTCTTCAGTTAACCTGGGCAGTTTGTATCTTTGTAAATATTCATCCATTTCATTTAGATTGTCAAATTTATTGGCATACAGTTGGGCAAAATATTTCCTAATTATTGCTTTAATTTCCACATCATTGGTGGTAACATCACCCTTTTCATTTTTGATACTGGTAATTTGGTTTTCTTCTTTCTTTTTTTTAATCAAATTAACCAATATTTTATCTATTTTATTGGTTTTTTCATAAAACCAGCTCTTAGTTTTATTGATTAATTCTATAGTTTTTTTGCTTTCAATCTTATTAATTTCTCCTTTAATATTCAGGATCTCTAATTTAGTGTCTAATTGGGGATTTCTAATTTGTTCTTTTTCTAGCTTTTTAAGTTGCATGCCCAATTCATTAATCTCCTCTTTCTCTTTTTTATTCATGTAAGCATTTAGAGCTATAAATTTTCCCCTAAGCACTGCTTTGGCTGCATCCCATAGATTTTGGTATGTTGTCTCATTATTGTCATTCTCTTGGATAAAGTTATTGATTGTTTCTATGATTTCTTGTTTGGCCCATTCATTCTTTAGAATGAAATTATTTAGTTTCCAATTGATTTTCATTCTACTTTTCCCTGGCTCTTTCTTACATGTAATTTTTATTGCATCATGATCTGAGAAGGATGCATTTACTATTTCTGCCTTTCTACATTTGACTATGATGTTTTTGTGCCCTAATACATGGTCAATTTTTGAAAATGTGCCATGTACTGCTGACAAAAAGGTATATTCCTTTCTATCCCCATTCAGTTTTCTCCAGACATCTATCATACCTAACTTTTCTAGTAATCTATTCACCTCTTTCACTTCTTTCTTATTTATTTTTTGGCTAGATTTATCTAATTCTGAGAGGGGGAGATTCAGATCCCCCACTAGTATAGTATTACTATCTAATTCCTCTTGTAACTCACTTAACTTCTCCTCTAAGAACTTGGATGCTATACCACTTGGCGCATACATATTTAATATTGATATTACTTCATTATCTATAGTACCTTTAAGTAAGATGTAATTTCCTTCCTTATCTCTTTTAATGAGATCTATTTTTGCCTGCACTTTGTCTGAGATAAGGATTGCTACCCCTGCCTTTTTTACTTTAGCTGAGGCATAATATATTCTGCTCCAGCCTTTTACCTTTACTCTGTGTGTATCTCTCTGCTTCAAATGTGTTTCTTGTAAACAGCATATTGTAGGGTTCTGGTTTTTAATCCACTCTGCAATTCGCTTCCATTTTATAGCAGAGTTCATCCCATTCATATTCACAGTTATTATTACTGACTGTCTATTCGCCTCCATTCTATTTACCCCCTTTGTACTTTTCCCCCCTTCTTTAACCCTATTCCTCCTCACCGACGTTTTACTTCTTACCCCTGCCTCCCCCGATCTGCCCTCCCTTTTTATCACCCCCCTCTCTTTTCTTTACCCTTTTCTCCCTTGCTTTTGTCCTTCCTTCTATCAGTCCCCCCTTTCCCTTCCCCTTTTGTTTCCCTAAAGAATGAGTTAAGTTTCTTTATCCCAATGAACGTATATGTTATTCCCTCTTTGAGTCAAATCTAATGAGAATAGGGTTGAAACCATGTTCCCCCCTCCTTTCTTTCCCTCTATTGTAATAGGTTTTTTTCCACCTCTTCATATTATATAATTCATCCCATTCCACCTCCCCTTTCCTCTCCTCCCCATAGACTCCCTTTTTATCCCCTTAATTCTTTTGTATCATCACATCAAAGACAATTTATATTTATACCCTCTATATAAAGTCCTTCTCTCTGCCCAAATACATTTACAGTTCTTAAGAGTTATGAGTATTATCTTCCTGTGTAGAGATATAAACAGTTTAACCTAATAGGGTAACTTTTTTTCCCCTCTGTTTACCTTTTTAAACTTCTCTTGAGTCTTGTATGTTGAGATCAAATTTTCTATTCAGTTCTGGTCTTTTCACCAGGAAAGATTGAAACTCCCCAATGTCATTAAATGTCCATCTTTTCCCCTGAAAGAAAATGCACATTTTTGCTGGGTAATAGATTCTCGGCTTCAATCCAAGCTCCTTTGCCTTCCGGAATATCATATTCCAAGCCTTGCGGTCCTTTAATGTTGAAGCTGCCAGGTCCTGAGCAATCCTGACTGTGGCTCCATGATATTTAAATTGCTTCTTTCTGGCTGCTTGGAGTATTTTCTCCTTCACCTGATAATTCTGGAATTTGGCTACAATATTCCTTGGAGTTTTCCTTTTGGGGTCTCTTTCAGGAGGTGATCGGTGGATTCTTTCAATGATGATTTTATCCTCTGATTCTATGATATCAGGGCAGTTCTCCTTAATAATTTCCTGGAATATGGTGTCTAGATTCTTTTTCTGGTCATGGCTTTCAGGCAGTCCAATGATTCTCAAATTGTCTCTCCTCGATCTGTTTTCCAGATCAGTTGTCTTTCCAATGAGGTATTTCACATTTTCTTCTATTTTTTCATTTTTTTTATTCTGCTTGACTGATTCTTGGTGTCTCATGGATTCCTTATCTTCCAACTGTCCCACTTTAATTTTTAAGGCATTGTTTTCTTCAGTGAGATTATGCACCTTTTTTTCCATTTGGCTAAGTGAATTTTTTAAGGTATTGTTTTCTTCAGTGAGATTATGCAGCTTTTTTTCCATTTGGCCAAATGAATTTTTTAAGGCTTTGTTTTCTTCAGCTTCCTTTTCCAAGCTGCTGATTCTTTTTTCATAGTTTTTTTGTTTTGCTTTCATTTCTCTCCCCATTTTTTCTTCTACCTCTTGCAATTGATTTTTAAAATCCTTTTTGAGCTCTTCCAGGAAGGCTTTTTGTTCTTGCGACCAATTCACCTTCCCTTGTGAGGCTTCAGATGTAGCCAATTTGAGGCTATTGTCCTCATCTGAGTTTGTGTTGGCTTCTTCCCTATTGATACAGAAGCTCTCAATGGAGAGGGCTCTTTTTTGCTTCTTACTCATTATTGCAGTCTATTTATTTATTCTTTAAGTTGAGGTCTGCTCTGGGGGCACCAGGGTCCCTGTTTTGGGCTTCTTGTGCAGGTGTATAGGTGCTGTGTGACCGGGCTTTTACTCTGAGGTCTTTATGGTGTGTGGAGATCCCCGCCCTGCACTTCCTGTCTGATTGTGCTCGGCCAGCCAGGCGCCAGACCCAGGCGTCTGATCCCGCCGTTCGTGGCCCTCTCGGCTGGTGCAGGTAGGTTTTTCCACTGTCCTTCTTGGCCACCAGATTTTTGAACCAGGTTCCGGGAGCCTCAGTTGTTCGGCTGTGGCCCGCAGCTCCTGCTGACTTGCCCCGACCCCCTCGGCGCTGGGTTGCTGCCCTGCACTGGGCCTCCCTTTTGCCCGAGTCAGACCGACCTTTTCCTGAAGTCTTCTAAATTATCTCTGGTTGGAGGACTGTGTCTCTCTGTCTCTTTGCAGGTTCTGTAGTTTCAGAATCCGTCCAGAGGCTTGATTTAATGTTCGTTTTGAGGGAACAGAAGGAGAGCTCAGGCAGCTTGCTGCTTCCTCTCCGCCATCTTGACTCTGCCCCCCCGAAAATATAATTTTTAACATGCAGTTTTAGAACTTTTGAGGTGCAAATTTTTCTCATTCACACCCTCCCTCTATTCATAAAAGGTAAGCAATTTGATGCAGGTTATATATGTTCCATCATGTAAAACATATTTCTAAATTAATCATGTTATAGAAGAAGAAGCAGACCAAAAGGGGGAAAACGCACAAATATTATAATGAAAATAGTATGATTCAATCAGTATTCAGAGTCCATGAGTTATTTCTCTGGATGTGGATAGCATTTTCTATAATGATTCCTTTGTAATTGTCTTGGATAATTTTAATGCTGAGAAGAGCTAAGTCATTCATCATTCATACTTGGTCATCATACAAAGTTGCTCTTACTCTGTACAATGTTCTAGTTCAGCTCATTACACGTTATATTCATTCATGTCAGTTTTTCTACACTTTTTTAAAATCCACCTGATCACCATTTCTTATAGCACAATCATATTCCATTACATTTCCTATATCTCTGGCAGTGGTACTGATGTATCAAAGGGTATGGATATTTTGATTGCCCTTTGGGTAGACTTCCAAATCACTCTTCTGAATGGTTGGATCAATTTACAACTGCACCATTAGCGAATTAGAGTCCCAATTCTCCCACACCTTTCAACATTTATTATTTCCCTATTCTGTCATATTAGCCAATCTGATATGTGTGAGGTGGTACCTCAAAGTTGTTTTAATTTGCAGTTCTCTGATCAAAAGGGAGTTAGAACATTTCTTCATATGACAATAGATAGCTTTGATTTATTCATCTGAAAACTGTCTCTTCAGATCTTTTGATCATGAATCAGCTGGGGAAAAGCCTATATTATTATAAATTTGACTCCGTTCTCTCTATATATATGAGAAAGGAGGCCTTTATCAGAGACACTTGTTGTAGGATAGTTTCCCATGTTTCTACTTTCCTTCAAATCTTGGTTGCATTGGAATTGTTTGTCCAAAATATTTTTTAAAAGTAAATATAAAAAAAAAAAAGTAAATATAATGGGGGCTGTTAGGTGGCACAGTGGATAAAGAACTGGCCCAGGATTCAGGAGGACCTGAGTTCAAATTTGAGCTCAGAGATTTGACACGTACTAGCTGTGTGACCCTGGGCATGTCACTTAACCCGAATTACCTCACCTAATAATAATGCTAATAATAACAATAATGATGATGATGATGATAACAATGATAATAATGATAATCAAAATTATATTACATTTTGTAATGTTCTCATCTCTTATTTGGTCATGATTCTTCCCTTTTCCATATATCTGACAGGTAACCTATTCCTTCCTCTCAACAATACAATGATCTAGTCCTGAAGGATTTATCATAAAAGACACTATCCATCTCCACAGCATGAACTGGTAGGGCCTGAGTACATATTTAAGTATACTTTTTCATTATTTTTCTGGCTTTTTTGTTTATGTTTTCTTTCACAGATGAATTACGTGGAAATATGTTTTGCATGATTATAAATATATAAAATGTCAAATTGCCTGCTTTCTCAATATAGGTGGGAACAGGTTGGGGGGGATTTTGAATTCAAAATTTGAAAAAAGAGTGTTAAAATTTTTTTCATATATAATTGGGGAAAATAAAATATTAAATACTAAAAATAAACTAGGAGGCAGAGGAATAAAATATTTCCTTAATATGATATTAACATCTTTCTAAATCTAATAGCTGGATTTTTATATTATTATAATAACTTAAAGTCCTTTCAAATATGATCAGGTCTAAAATAAAGATTTACATTACTATTCAATACAAATGCTAGTTAATGCAATGACAAGAAGAATAAATTGAAAATATAAGTATAGGCAAAGATGAAACAAAAATATCACTTTTGCAGGTATGATGGTTGACTTAGAGAACTCGAGTAAATCAACTAAAGGAAATTAATTGAAATGATTAAAAATGTAACCAAGTTGCAAGACATAAAGTAAATGAACACAAATCATTAGCATTTCTGTATATCAACAACAAACTCCAGCAGGAAGAGAGTACTCATGCCAAGGCACACACAGGAAATATAAACAATAATAAAAGAAACCTCCTTAGACAAATAAAGATATATCTATTTTTAAAATAATCATATCTCCTAATGAATTAGCACAAATTAAATACATTAGTGATGTGAATATATGATGATATTACTAAATTATACTGGAAATCAGACCTAGACTCTAGTCCATGATTGGGCACTATCTCACTTTGTTACTTCTAGGCAAATCAATGAACATCTCTTGATTTCTTTTGTTACGTATAAAATGAGGCATTTGGGTTGGATGAAACTTCTAAAATTCTACTCTAAAACATCTTACTTTTGTGAATCTCTATGATAATTGAAGTACAGGGGTAGAGAACTTAAGGGTAGTATTGTATTCTGCCCAAAGTCACAATTCTTCTGTATATCCTCACATCAGTAGTATGGTGTAGGCACTTCAAAACCTAGAATTTTGATCTCAATAACCCACAATTATTCCTTGAATAATTCAAAGCTCAGCCAGAGCAACCAAATTTAATGTAAGAGTTTCCAGCAATGTCAAAGAATATGAACAGGAAGTTTTCAGGAAAAAGAAATCAAAGCTATCTATAATCATAAGAAAAAAATGCTCTAGATCAAAATTGATCAGAGAAATTAAAATTAAAACCACTCTGAGGTATCATCTCATACCTATCAGAGTGGCAAATATAACAAAAATGTAAAACACTGGATGTTGTTAGGGATTGGGAAATCTGGGATGGTAGAGTTGTGAAATGACCCAACCATTCTGGAGAGCAATTTTAAGATATAAAACCATGACCCAGCAATACCACTGTTAGGTTTATGCCCCAAAGACATCCCCCAAAAGAGAAAAAAGACCTATTTGTACAAAAGTATTCATAGCAGTTCTTTTTGTGGTGGCTAAAATTGAAAATAAAACGAATGTCTTTTAACTGGGAAATCTATAAACAAACTGTGGTACATGATGGGGATGGAATGTTATTGTGCTATAAGAAATGACAGGCAGGATGACTTCAGAAAGGCCTGGAAAGACATGTATTATGGGAGGAGGGAAGTAGGGGTAAAAATTGGAACCCAATACTATAAATAAAAATGTTTATTACCTTATAAATGTAAAAGAAGATGAACAGATAATAAGGGAATATTCTAATGAAAAAAGATTTCCATTCATAATTCCTAAATGTTTCCAATACCATAACATGATTGACTCTACTATTTGATGCTTTTATGATGTTCAAGATGTCTCTTTACTGAGGAAAATTCAAAAGAATATGAGTCATTCCCCCAATTGATAAATGATTAAAAATATGAACAGTTTTCAGAAAAACTCAAAGCTATCTGTAGTCATATGAAAAAGTTCTCTAAATCACTATTGATTAGAGAAATGCAAATTAAAACAACTGTGAAGTACCACCCTCCCCCCCATGCATCAGATTGGCTAATATGACAGAAAAGGAAACTGACAAATATCGGAGGGAATGTGGAAAAACTAAGACATTACTGAATTGTTTAAAGTTGTAAACTGATCCAACTATTTTTAAGAGTAATTTGGAACTATGCACAAAGGACTATAAAACTGCATACCCTTTGACCTAACAATACCACTAATAAATCTGTGCCCCAAAGAGATAAAAGGAAAAGAAAAAAAAATACCTATATAAACAAAAATATTTATAGTGGCTCTTGTTTGTAGTGACAAGTTGACCATTAATTGGGGAGTGGCTGAATAAGTTTCATCATATGATTATGAGGTAATACTATTGTGGTAAAAGAAATGAAATGCAAAATTAATTTAAAAATCAGGAAGATTTTTATAAAAAAAAATTAAAAGTGAAATGAACATGAGGCAGCTAGGTAGCCCAGTGGATAAAACACTGGCCTTGGATTCAGGAGGACCTGATTTCAAATCTGACCTCAAACACTTGAAACATACTATCTGTGTAACCCTGGGCAAGTCACTTAACCCTCATTGTCCTGCCTCCTCCCCCCCAAAAAAAAATGTGACCTGAGCAGAACTAGTCAAACATTGTACTTAGGATCAGCAGTAATAGCAATATTGTGTGATGATCAACTGTGAATAACTTAGCTATTCTCAGCAATATCATTCTGAACAACTTTTGATGAAAAATAATATATAAAATCAGAGAAAGAATTGAAGACCTCTGAACAGAAGCATGCTTTTTTTTTACTTTCTTGATTATTCTTAGGAGTTTTGCATTTTGTTTTGCAACATAGGTAATATGTAAATATTTTGCATGAATATATATGTAAAATTAATTGCTTACCTTATCAAGAAAGGAGGTGGGGGAAAAGAGAATCTGGAACTAAAAAAAAATGAGTGTTGAAAATTTGTGTTTATTTGTAATTGAGAAAAAAATACAATTTAAATGTGAGAACAAAAATAAACCTCTCTTTTCCTGTCTGGACGTGTTTTGTGGTTTGCAAAATGAAAAGATTAGACTAACTATCCTCTAAGAATCTTTCCACCTCAAAGTATATGATCCTAAAATATTATTAGGACCACAGATGAAAGTAAACTTGGAAACTAGAATCTACCTCTGTGGTTCTAAAGACTTTTTAGAAGAATTCTGATTCTAATAAATTAATTCCACTACTTTTATTTCACTAATTAATCCAGCTGAGTTTTGACTTTAATTCAAGGATAGAATTTGTGCAACTCCAAACATCATGCCAAACACACACACACACACACAAACACACACATACACAGAGACATTTAATTTAAAACTTCTTTAGTCTCAAGAAGAATCTCCGGAGTAATTTTTTGTTCAATATCAATGCCCATATAAGGTTAAAAATTAATTGTTATGCTCTTTACTCTGAAAACATATGGGGGTCATCTAAATTTCTATCAGTCTCACTAAGTTAAAGGACAGAGTTCCCTTCTATTTTAAATTCTCTGCATCTGGATATCCTCCAGGTTGCTCTTTACCTTGATCCTGAATCAACATATAGTTTATTAAAATCACTTTATGATATCAAGAATGAACACATATTTTGAAATTAAATAACACAGAAAGGATCTGACATATATTTTCATGTGATAACTGATAGGAGGAATCTTAACACAATCTTTTTTTTTAATGTTTTTTAATTTAATTTTATTTTTGAGGCAATTGGAGTTAAGTGACTTCCCCAGGGTCACACAGCTAGTTAAGTGTTAAATGTCTGAGGCCAGATTTGAACTCAGGTCCTCCTGAATCCAGGGCCATGGCTCTATCCACTGTGCCACCTAGCTGCCCCCTTAACACAATCTTTTAAGGAAAAAAAAGTCATTTTTGTTTGTTTGTTTGTTGCAAACATCTTTTTCTCTTGTCAATTTCATTCACATAGAATGTATTGATCACTTCTGGTGGGGGGGGGGGAGTGTGAAGTTTTCTCCTAATGATTATTCAACTTTTTTTGCTAGTGAGAAAATTACATTGAATTAGTTTATTGTTTTTTAAACTAAAGCCTTTATGATGCTCAGTGAATAACTTAAAGCTTCCCTTGTTCCTTCAATTTCAAATAATAATAAAACTAAAATATTTCAGTGGAATTTCAGTAAAAGATTTCATATATGTGACTACTTCCTTAAATTAAAAACATTATAATCTATATGTGTATTCTAAACCATCATGACTCTTGCCCGTACCCCCAGTAATCATCCATTCATGACTGAACCAATATTTTGGGGACCTGCTCTAAATCTTTTGATAAGGTATAGATAACAATGAAGAACATGAGCTGTTAATTTTGTAGCCACATGATCAATCTATCTTTTTTTCCAGTAACACACTTCTGTGATGATACTAATTATGCCACTTTTTTTTGTAAAACCCTTATTTTAAAAAATGATACAACTTACACAAATCCAGCACATGAGTCTCCATTACCCTTTGGATGACTCACAGCTTTAATTCTTTGGAGATTGTGGTATTCAATGACTCACAAGAAAAGCTAGAAAATGACCTTAAAATATCATATAACTGTACCTTTACTTTAAGAGTAAAAATGTTTGTACACAGAATAAATCCCAACTATGTTTAGAAACAGAAAATAGTCATTTAAAAAACTGAACTATTTAAAATCTAGGAGCCAGCTGGTAAGCAGTAATTTGAAAGAATTCAACCAATAATCATCTGGCTGAATTGTATTTTAAAATTATACATGTAATATTATTATATTAATTATATACAATATTAATATATGTTAATGTGTAGCCACTATACTATTAAAAAACAGCTAGCCAACATGTCAAAACAACAAGGATTTACTAAGATTTATTATGTGACTGCCATTGAGTTATATCTTGGAAATACAAGTAGAAGGAATGAAATGACAATTCCTGCATTCAAAGAGTTTATGTTCCACTGGGGAAGATGATAAATAAAAGGAAAACTTTAAAACAAGTGAGGAATTAGAAAACCTAAGCTATGTCAGGATAAACTCTCTAAGTCTGGAAAATCAGAACTGTATGCCATTATGAGCCCTTTCCCTAATAGAATTTAAGGGAAGGACTCACAAATATGGAAAGGTACATGAAGGAAAAGTATATCCACACTCCATTGAATATAAGAACCCTTAACCATATATGACCAGCACTAAAATGAGGTGAAATTTTTATTCCTTCCAAACTATCAGCAGGGATGGGGAAAAAGCAAAAACAAAAACAAACAGAAAAACAACACTACCCTTTAAATTGAATGGAACAGGGGCAGCTAGGTGGCAGAGTGGATAAAGCACCGGCCCTGGATTCAGGAGTACCTGAGTTCAAATCTGGATTCAGACACTTAACACTTACTAGCTGTGTGACCTTGGGCAAGTCATTTAACCCCAATTGCCTCACTAAAAAAAATGAATGGAACACACTAGCTGTTAAACATTTCTCAGTTTCTCCATCTTACTATTTTTATTTTTATTTTAAATGAACAGTTACATAGAACAAGGTTTGTAGTGAGAGAAATCTTTTTTCAATTCAATATTTGCATCAGGAATGATCTGCTCAAGAAAATTTAAAACCTCTGCATATCATTCACAGATGACAAAATATTTTGGGATGTTTACTTTTGATTTGCCATATTTGATGGTTTTTTATCCTTCTTGGTATACAATTAGTGTTGACTTCTTTCCAGCAACATCATAAAGCATTCAAGTATATGTCTTACCACTTGTTCACTGGATATTTTAGGAATAATTTATAAACCAATAAAATCATGGTTTGTCTCATTCTTGGACAAATAGAAATACTCCTAATATGGTCAAATTGGTAAAAGTTGCAAATAATACCAATAAATCAGTATTTCAATTCTCCAAGATGTTAGTGGAGGTCTGGCTACCTGAAGGTTCAATTCAGTCCACCAATTATTGAATAAAATTTTACTACATTCAAAGTTTGGTGCTAGATGTGAGGTTAACATCTTTGGTAATTTCAATCTACTCTCAAGCTCATTTGCATTGACATTATGGTTAAACATTTCCATTTTAGACAATTTTAAAGGTTTTCTCAAATAAATTCACCTATTAATTTGAATATAACATAATTCTTCTCTGTGTTCTACTTTTAGGTATAAAGAAATGGGATATAAAGAAAGAAGAGGAGATTCCCAGCCCATTGATGAAATTACAGAAAGCAAAGATAAGATAAAAAGGATGATAAGATTCTAATGAGACATTAGTAAAATTTTAATATCCTATGATCAATTCATGAACTGGGTAAGCACGATTTTCTGATGGAATTAAAGGGAGGCACCTCATTGAACAAACAAAAATAAGACTCTTCTTTACAGGGCTTCAAATGGCTAAGCCTACAAGAGTTGAAGTGTTTAGGAGAATGCAATTCTGGAACAACCTGTGAAAGAGACTCTTTTATGGAGCATGGGGAGAAGAGAGGATGATTATTTCCTCCTTCTGTGTAATTCATATAATTTTGAAGGGGAACTACTACACTATCATAGGATATTGTATCCATTTTGATAGCATATAGAGATATTCCAGATAGGTGCAGTCACAAGGAGGTAATCAATCAAAGCTAGAACCAGTTTTGAGGAATAGAACCTCTGGCTGAAGAGGAAAAAGCTGGCTATGTACTCAAGAAAAAAAAAACTCTCCCCAGCAAAAAAGAATGGAAATAAAGAGAATCATGCCTTAGGAGATCAATTTAGCAATTTTCTCAGCAGAGTAATTATATATTGATGGCAGCTTTGTGAGGATATGATGGATTAGAAGATATATCCTATCCTAGAATTGTGAATTATCTTGACCAATGGGGTTCCCTACATATGTACCTCCCAAACATTGTTCTGTGAGTTTGCACCCATGGATATTGTCTTTTTTTCTGTGACAGTGACCAAGGTGTATGGACAATATCTACAGGTATAATGGTAGGTATATCATTTAACAAAGAGTTTTGTTAAGAACTAAGTGTGCCAGGTGTGGAGCCAAGATGGCAGAGAGTAGCCAGCAAACTGCTTGAGCTCTCCTTCTGTTCCCTCAAAAACAATATTAAACCAAGCCTCTAAATGGATTATGAAACTACAGAACCTGCAAAGAGACAGAGAGACACAGTCTTCAAACCAGAGATAATTTAGAAGACTTCAGGAAAGGTCAGTCTCACTTGGGCAAAAGGGAGGCACAGCTCACTGCAGCACAGTATACAGGAGAGGGTGGGGCAAGTCAGCAGGAAGCTGTGGGACACAGATGAGAAACTGAGGCCCTTGGATCCTGGCACAGCAAGCTGATGGCGAAGCAGAACAATGGTGAAACCCACCTGCACCATCTGAGAGGGCAGGTTGCCAGCTAGAGGGATACCCACAGGACAGGTGCCAGAAGGCCTACTGATCCCAGCGTGCTCTGACAGGAAGTCCAGGGCAGTGACATAGCCCCTATATCCCAGCACAAGAAGCTTGAAACAGGGAACTTGGTGCCCCCCAGAGCAGACCTCAACTTTAAAAAAATAAAAAATAAAATAAGCTGCATTATGAGTAAAAAGCAAAGAGTTTTTTTGTTGACAGGGAAGAGGAAAACACAAATTCAGATGGGGACAATAATCCCAAATTGCCTACATGTGAAGGCTCAAGAGGGAAGATGAATTGATCTCAAGAACAAAAAGCCTTCTGGGAGGAGTTCAAAAAGGATATTAAAAATCAATTGAGAGAAATGAAAGCAACACAAGAAAATTATGAAAAAAGAATCAGCAGCTTGAAAAAGGAAGCACAAAGATTGACTAAAGAAAACAATTCCTTAAAAAATTATCTGGCCAAAAGGAAAAAAAAAAGATGCATAATCTCACTGAATAAAACAATGCCTTAAAAAATTCATTTGACCAAATGGAAAAAAAGGTGCATAATCTCATTAAAGAAAACAAGGCCTTAAAAATTAAAATTGGGCTGTTGGAAGATAAGGAATCCATGAAACCCCAGGAATCAGTCAAGCAGAATCAAAAGAATGAAAAAATAGAAGAAAATGTGAAATACCTCATTGGAAAGTCAACTGATCTGGAAAACAGATCCAGGAGAGACAATTTGAGAATCATTAGGCGGCCCGAAAGCCATGATCAGAAAAAGAGTCTAGATACCATATTCCAGGAAATTATTAAGGAGAACTGCCCTGACATTAGAGAATCAGAGGATAAAATTATCATTGAAAGAAACCACCAAACACCTCCTGAAAGATACCCCAAAAGGAAAACTCCAAGGAATATTGTAGCCAAATTCCAGAATTATCAGGTGAAGAAGAAATTACTGTAAGCAGCCAAAAAGAAGCAATTTAAATATCATGGAGCCACAGTCAGGATTGCTCAGGACCTAGCAGCTTTTACATTAAAGTATCACAAGTCTTGGAATATGATATTCCGGGAAGACAAAGGAGCTTAGACTGCAGCCAAGAATCTATTACTCAGAAAAACTGATCATTCTCTTTAAGGGGAAAAGATGAACATTCAATGACACTGGGGACTTTCAAGGATTCCTGAGGAAAAGACCAGAACTGAATAGAAAATTTGATCTCAATATACAAGACTCAAGAGAAGTTTAAAAAAGGTACACAGGGGAAAAAAAGTTAGTCAATTAGGTTAAACAGTTTACATCCCTACATAGGAAGATAATACTTATACCTCAGGAGATTTGTAAATGTATTTGGGCAGACAGAGGGATTATACACAGAGGGTATAAATATAAATTGTTTTTGATGTGATGACATAAAGGAAATTAAGGGATTAAAAAGGGAGCCTATAGGGAGAAGAAGAAAGGAGAGGTGAAATGGAGTGAATTACATCATATGAAGAGGTGAAAAAAAAAACACCTATTACAATAAAGGGAAAGAAGGGAGGGGTGAACATTGTTTCAACTGAAGAAAACAATGCCTTAAAAATTAAAGTGGGACCGTTGGAAGATAAGGAATCCATGAGACACCAGGAATCAGTCAAGCAGAATAAAAAAAAATGAAAAAATAGAAGAAAATGTGAAATACCTCATTGGAAAGATAACTGATCTGGAAAACAGATCGAGGAGAGACAATTTGAGAATCATTTGACTGCCTGAAAGCCATGACCAGAAAAAGAATCTAGACACCATATTCCAGGAAATTATTAAGGAGAACTGCCCTGATATCATAGAATCAGAGGATAAAATCATCATTGAAAGAATCCACCGATCACCTCCTGAAAGAGACCCCAAAAGGAAAACTCCAAGGAATATTGTAGCCAAATTCCAGAATTAACAGGTGAAGGAGAAAATACTCCAAGCAGCCAGAAAGACGCAATTTAAATATCATGGAGCCACAGTCAGGATTGCTCAGGACCTGGCAGCTTCAACATTAAAGGACCGCAAGGCTTGGAATATGATATTCTGGAAGGCAAAGGAGCTTGGATTGCAGCTGAGAATCTATTACCCAGCAAAAATGTGCATTTTCTTTCAGGGGAAAAGATGGACATTTAATGACATTGGGGACTTTCAATCATTCCTGGTGAAAAGACCAGAACTGAATAGAAAATTTGATCTCAATATACAAGACTCAAGAGAAGTTTAAAAAGGTAAACAGAGGGGGAAAAAAAAGTTACCCTATTAGGTTAAACTGTTTATATCCCTACACAGGAAGATAATACTCATAACTCTTAAGAACTGTAAATGTATTTGGAGAGAGAGAAGGACTTTATATAGAGGGTATAAATATAAATTGTCTTTGATGTGATGATACAAAAGAATTAAGGGGTTAAAAAGGGAGTCTATGGGGAGTAGAGGAAAGGGGAGGTGGAATGGGATCAATTATATCATATGAAGAGGTGGAAAAAAAACCTATTACAATAGAGGGAAAGAAAGGAGGGGGGAACATTTTTTCAACCCTATTCTCATTAGATTTGACTCAAAGAGGGAATAAAATATAAGTTCATGGGGATAAAGAAACTTAACTCATTCTTTAGGGAAACAAAAGGGGAAGGGAAAGGGGGGGATTGATGGGAGGGCAAAAGCAAGGGAGAAAAGGGTAAAGAAAAGGGAGGGGTGATAAAAAGGGAGGGCATATTGAGGGAGGCAGGGGTAAGAAGCAAAATGTTGGTGAGGAGGAATAGGGTGAAAGTAGGGGGGAAGTACAAAGCAGGTAAATAGAATGGAGGGAATAAACAGTTGGTAATAATAACTGTGAATGTGAATAGGATGAACTCTGCTATAAAACAGAAGCAAACTACAGAGTGGATTAAAAGTCATAATCCGACAATATGCTGTTTACAAGAAACACATTTGAAACAGAGAGATACACCAGAGTGTGGTAAAAAGTTTTAACAGTCGGTTAGATAATGGAGAGATGCCAGTTTTTTTTTAGGACCACCCTTTTGGGGAGGAGACCAACAGCATGAGCTCCGCACACCAGTCCGCCTGCGAAGCATGCCAGATTGCCTGCTGAGCACTCGACTTCCGGGGTGCGAGCTTAAAAGGCAAGTAGTGAATGGAAGTGGGGCCTTTTTTCCTGCTCCACTGATCTCCTGGCTGCATTGCACAGACAGATGTTGACTGGGGTTTGACTTGGCCCGGCTCTCAGTTAACAGCACGTGCTTGACTCGGTCTCTCTCCCCAAAGGTGGCCTTCGGCTTTTGGTGAGTTTTATACGGAATATAGACTAAGCCTAGACTTAAGACGATTTGTATTGTATTTCTACTTTCCTATCCTTCTAATCAACATCACCTTGTGACTACCATATAATAAAAGCTCTATCTAGAAAACCAGAAGCTTCTTCCATTTACTAGTCTGGGAGATAAATTAAGCAAAAGGTTAAGTAGGGGAGATTTATGATCTAATATCCAATTTTAATCTCACAAAAGTAAATAAAGGTAAAAGTTTGGAGCAGAATATATTATAATTCAGCTAAAGTAAAAAAAAAGCAGAGGTAGCAATCCTTATCTCAGACAAAGCACAGGCAAAAATAGATTTCATTAAAAGAGATTAGGAAGGAAACTACATCTTGCTAAAAGGCACTATAGATAACAAAGCAATATCAATATTAAATATGTATGCACAAAGTGGTATAGCAACCAAATTCTTAGAGAAGAAGTTAAATGAGTTAAAAGAGGAATTAGACAGTAATACTATATTAGTGGGGGATCTGAAACTTCCCCTCTCAGAATGAGATAAATCTAGCCAAAAAATAAATAAGAAAGAAGTGAAAGAGGTGAATAGAATACTAGAAAAGTTAAACATGATAGATGTCTGGAGAAAACTGAATGGGGATAGAAAGGAATATACCTTTTTCTCAGCAGTACATGGCACATTTTCAAAAATTGACCATGTATTAGGGCATAAAAACATCACAGTCAAATGTAGAAAGGCAGAAATAGTAAATGCATCTTTCTCAGATCATGATGCAATAAAAATTACATGTAAGAAAGAGCCATGCAAAAGTAGACTGAAAATCAATTGGAAACTAAATAATTTCATTCTAAAGAATGAATGGGTCAAACAACAAATCATAGAAACAATCAGTAACTTTATCCAGGAGAATGACAATAATGAGACAACATGCCAAAATCTATGGGATGCAGCCAAAGCAGTGCTTAGGGGAAAATTTATAGCTCTAACTGCTTACATGAATAAAAAAGAGAAAGAGGAGATCATTGAACTGGGCATGCAACTTAAAAGGCTAGAAAGAGAGCAAATTAGAAATCCCCAATTAGATACTAAACTAGAAATCTTGAAATTTAAAGGAGAAATTAATAAAATTGAAAGCAAGAAAACAATAGAATTAATCAATAAACTAAGAGCTTTTTTATGAAAAACAAATAAAATAGATAAAATATTGGTTAATTTGATTTAAAAAAAGAAAGAAGAAAACCAAAATACCAGTATCAAAAATGAAAGGGGTGATCTTACCACCAATGAAGTGGAAATTAAATCAATAATTAGGAATTATTTTGCCCAACTGTGTGCCAATAAATTTGACGAACTAAATGAAATGGATAAATATTTACAAAACTACAAACTGCCAGGTTAACTGAAGAGGAAATAAAATCCTTAAGCCCATATTAGAAAAAGAAATTGAACAAACCATTAATGAACTCCCTAAGAAAAAATCCCCAGGGCCAGATGGGTTTACAGGTGAAGTCTACCAAACATTTAAAGAACAATTAATTCCAATATTATACAAATTATTTGGAAAAATAGGTGAAGAAGGAGTTCTACCAAATTTGTTTTATGACACAAATATGGTGGTGATACCAAAACCAGACAGAGCAAAAACAGAGAAAGAAAATTGTAAACCAATTTCCCTAATGAATACTGATGCTAAAATCTTAAACAAGATATTAGCAAGGAGATTACAGCAAGTGACCACCAGGATAATATGTTATGACCAGGTGGGGGTTTATACCAAGAATGCAGGACTGGTTGAACATTAGGAAAACTATCAACATAATCAACCACATCAATAAGAAAACTAACCAAAGTCATATGATTATCTCAATAGATGCAGAGAAAGCTTTTGAAAAATATAGCACCCATTCCTAATAAAAACACTAGAGAGTTTAGGAATAGGTGGAGCTTTCCTTAAAATAGTAAACAGTATCTACCTAAAACAATCAGCAAGCATTATATGGAATGGGGAAAAGTTAGAGGCCTTCCCAATAAGACCAGGGATGAAACAGGGATGTCCATTATCACCTATATTATTTAATATTGTACTAGAAATGTTAGCATTAGCAATCAGAGAAGATAAAGGAAATAAAGGAATCATTAGGCAAGGAGGAAAGAAAACTATCACTCTCTTCAGATGATATGATGGTATACTTAGAGAATACAGAAAATCAACTCAAAAATTACTTGAAACAATTAACAACTTTAGCAAAGTAGCAGGATATAAAATAAATCCACATAAATCATAAGCATTTCTATACATGGCCAACAAAGTCCAGCAGCAAGAGATAGAGAAATGCCATTTAAAGTAACAGTAGATAATATGAAATACTTAGGAGTCTACTTGCCAAGACAAACCCAGGAACTCTAGGAAAACAATTACGAAACACTTTTCACACAAATCAAATCAGATGTAAATAATTGGAAAGATATCAATTGCTCATGTATAGGCAGAGCTAATATAGTAAAAATTACAATTCTACCTAAATTAATTTATGTATTCAGTGCCATACCAATCAGACTACCTAAAAATTATTTTATAGAGATAGAAAAAACAATAACAAAATCCATCTGGAAAAACAAAATATCAAGAATATCAAGGGAAATAATGAAATAATGCTCAGGAAGGTGAGTTAGCTATACCAAACCTGGAGCTTTACTATAAAGCAGCAGTCTTCAAAACTATCTGGTACCGGCTAAGAAATAGAGTGGAGGATCAATGGAATAGGCTAGGCACAGGAGACACAGTAGCAAATGACATTAGTAATGCAGTGTTTGATAAACCCAAAGACTCCAACTTCTGGGATAGGAATTCAGTATTTGACAGAAACTGCTGGGAAAACTGGAAGACAGTATGGCAGAAATTAGGCATAGACCAACATCTTACACCTTATACTAAAATAAGGTCAAAATGGATACATGATTTAGACATAAGAGGTGATACCATAGGAAAATTAGGAGAAGAAGGAATAGTCTAGCTTTCAGATCTTTGGAAAGGAGAACAGTTTATGACCAAACAAGAGATAGAGAATACTATGAAATGCAAAATGGATGATTTTGATTACATTAAATTAAAAGTATTTTGTACAAACAGAAGCAATGAATCCAAAATTAGAAGGAATGCAGAAAGCTGGGAAACAATTTTTATGGCCAGTCCTTCTGATAAAGGCCTCATTTATAAAATACATCAGGAACTATATCAAATTTATATGAATCCAAGTCATTCCCCAATTGAGAACTGGTCAAAGGATATGAACAGGCAGTTTTCTGCTGAAGAAATCAAAGCTATTTCCATATGAAAAAATGCTCTAAATCACTGTTGATTAGAGAAATGCAAATTAACACAACTCTGAGATACCATCTGACAGCTATCAGATTGGATAATATGACAAAAAAAGGAAAATAATGAATGTTGGAGAAGCTGTGGGAAAATTGGAACACTAATGCATTGTTGGTGGAGCTGTGAGCTGATCCAGCCATTCTGGAGAGCAGTCTGGGATTATGCCCAAAGGGCTATAAAGCTGTGCATACCCTTTGACCCAGCAATACCACTTTTGGGTCTTTTCCCCAAAGAGATCATAAAAAGGGGAAAAGGACCCACATGTACAAAAATATTTATAGCTGCTCTTTTTCTGGTAGCAAGGAATTGGAAATTGAGGGGCTGCCCATCAATTAGGGAATGGCTGAACAAGTTGTGGCATATGAATGTAATGGAATTCTATTGTGCTGTAAGAAACAATGAGCATGAGGAGTTCAGAGAAACCTGGAAGGACTTGCATGAACTGATGATGTGTGAGATGAGCAGAACCAGAACAACGTTGTACACAGTATCATCAACATCGTGTGTTGATCTACTGTGATGGACTAGACTCTTCTCACCAATGCAATGGTACAGAAGATTTCCAGGGGACTCATGATGGAAGGGGATCTCCAAATCCAGAAAAAAAAAAACTGTGGAGTATAGATGCTGATTGAACCACACTATTTCTTTTGCTTTTGGTGGTGTTGTTTTTCTATTTTGAAGTTTTTCTTCATTGCACTGATTCTTCTCTTGTGATATGACTAATGCAGAAATACGTTTAATGTTATTATGTATAGGTATATCCTATATCAGATTGCTTGCTGTCTGGCTGAAGGGGCAGTGAGGGGAGGGAAGGAGAAAAATCTGAAGTTGGAGACCTTGTATGGACAAATGTTGGGAACTGTTTTACATGTAACTGGAAAAAACAAAATGTTTTTATAAGAAAAAAAAGAACTAATTGTACCTACTAGCTGACTGTTAAATGGAAAAGTACTAAAAAATTAGTATTTGCAAGATACCCCAAAATCCATGGGTTTCTTTAGAATCTCTGGAAATCTAATCCATGAGTATGAATTCTGCTTGAGGGAAAAAAAAACTTGGGGGAGGGGATATTACATAGAAATAGAAATAACAGAAAAGATACTGAATAATTCAGGAGATATAGAAATACATCATTTTTCTCATATTAATAAACAATTATTTAATTAGGAATAAGGTTTCCTCCCTTCTATTTCCTCTTCTCTTATAGCGTATACAGTTAGTCTTTAAAGGCAGAGCTGATAAAGGGATAAAATCTTTTTTTCCCTTTTTTGCCTTTTTCTGCTTCTCATAAGTCTTGTATTTGAAGATTGAATTTTCTCTTCAGTTTTGGTCTTTTCATCAGGAAAGTTTTAAAGTCCCTGATTTACTTGAATATCCATCTTTTCCCCTGAAAGATAATGCTCAATTTGGGGGGGGTATTTGATTCTTGGATACAATCCAAGTTCCTTTTCTTTGCCTTCTAGAATATAATATGCTAAGCCCTGCAAGCTATTAATATTGAAACTGCCAGGTCCTATGTAATTCTGACTGGGACTCTTTGGGATTTAAATTGTTTCTTTCTGGCTGCTGGTAGTATTTTCTCCTTTAATTGATATTTCTGGAATTTGGCTACAATATTACTTGGAATTTTCATGTTGGGATCTCTTTCAGGAGGTGATCAGTTGATTCTATCAATAACATTTTTACTCTTTGTTTCTAGGATATTGGGGCAATTCTTCTTGATAATTTCCTGAAATATGCTATTCAGGCTCTTTTTTTTTTGAACGTTCCTTTCAGGTAGTCCAATAATTCTTAATTTTTATTTCCTGGATCTACTTTTCAGGTAAGTTTTTTTTTCTATGAGAGATTTTACATTTTCTTCTATTCTTTTAACTCTTTTGATTCTGTTTGATTACGGATGTCTCATAAAGACATTAGCTTCCACCTGCCTGTGGCTTTTAAAATTATATGGGGTTGCCCTATATTGCCCCAAGTTTTAGAGAAAATTACTGGGGTTGTAATTTATTGTTACTTAGAAGTTAGAGGTTGCTGCACAGTTTTGAGGCATTAAGCATTTATTAAAGCATATTAAATATTAGTAAATATAGAAAGCACATTGCTCAGAAACTGAAGAAGGAGAGATAATGGGGAATGAGAGTAGGCTGTGGCTGCTCCCTCCAAGTTCCAGTGTCAAAAGCTCATTTTCTAACAGAAGCCTCCTGAGGGTAAGGAGGTGAGGCAGCCCTTCCACACTGCTGAAAGTCAATTGGGTAGCATCATTTAAATCTATTGGTTTACTGGATTTGAGGGTTGTTTGGCAAAGTATGTTCTAATGTCAAAGTATGGAACTCTCTGAGGGGAAAAGCCTTCAGGTTGTTGTGGTTTTGAGTGAGATAGCTTCTATTGCCTGTATTCACAGTCCAAAGTCCAACTTGACTGACTCTGGGCCAGTCTTTAAAGTTCAGGGAAGGCTCTCTTGGTTAGGCTCTCAAGTGGGGGGCCTCTGGGAATCCCAAAACCCCATTATTTTCTCACATTCCCAATTCTAATTTTTAAGGAATTATTTTCTTCAGTCAGGGTTTGTAATTCCTTTTCCACTTGTCCAATTGTATTTTTTAAGGAATTGTTTTCTTCAGTTAATTTTTGTCCCCTTTTCAAGCTATTTACTCCATCTTGTATAACTCTCATTTATTTTTCCATTTTTTTCTACTTCTCTTATTTTACTAATAAAATCCTTCTTGAGTTCTTCCAAGAAGGCTTTTTGATCTTGAGACCAATTCATCTTCTCCTTTGAGACTTTATATATAGGCATTTTGACAGTGTTGTCCTCTTCTGAGTTTGTGTTTTTATCTTAACTGCCTCAGTAGCTTTCTATGATGAGGGTTATTTCCTGGTTCTTCCTCATACTTTAGCCTACTTTGAGACTTTTAAAGTTGAGCTCTGCCCCTGGGGTACAGGGGATCACTTTCCCAAGCTCCGTTTCCTGGGGGCTAGGGGCCTGGTCACTGACCCTCTGCTCTGAGCTCTCAGGGACTCACTTTGCTCCCTGAGCTGAGGTGACCCGTCCTAATTGCACATATTGTGTAGGGGATATCCCACCTTACAGATTGCCTTATATTTTGGGGCCACACAACTGGCCTCATAACTGGTCTGCTGTGCCACTAGCCTTCTAAGCCAGTATTGAGGAGCCTCAGCTGCTGATCTGTGCTATGGCTAAGAATCTCCTACTGGCTTGCCCAGACAACTTCTGATCTGTGCTGGGTTCCCCTTTTCCACAAGTGAGACAGGCCTTTTTCTCTTGTTTGGTCATAAACTGTTCTCCTTTTCAAAGATCTGAAAGCTAGACTGTTCCTTCTTCTCCTCATTTTCCTATGGTATCACCTCTTATGTCTAAATCATGTACGCACTTTGACCTTATTTTAGTATAAGGTGTAAGATGTTGGTCTATGCCTAATTTCTGCCATACTATCTTCCAGCTTTACCAGCAGTTTTTGTCAAATGCTGAGTTCCTATCACAGAAGTCTTTGGGTTTATCAAACACTTCATTACTAATGTCATTTACTACTGTGCCTCCTTGCCTAGCCTATTCCATTGATCTATTTCTTATATTCTATTTCTTAGCCAATACCAGATTGTTTTGATGACTGCTGCTTTATAGTAGATCTGGTACAGCTAACTCACCTTCCTGTACATTTTTTTATTCATTATTTCCATTGATTTTTCTTGACCTTTTCTTTTTTCCAGATAAATTTTGTTATTATTTTTCTAGCTCTATAAAATAATTTTTAGGTAGTCTGATTGGTATGGCACTGAGTAAGTAAATTAATTTAGGTAGAATTGTCATTTTTATAATATTAGCTCTGCCTATACATGAGCAATTGATATTTTTCAAATTATTTAGATCTGATTTGATTTCTGTGAAAACTGTTTTGTAATTATGTTCATAGAGTTCCTGGGTTTGTCTTGGCAAGTAGACTCCCAAGTATTTTATTTTATCTGCCATTACTGGAAATGGAAGTTCTCTTTCTATCTCTTGCTGCTGGACTTTGTTGGTCATGTATAGAAATGTTTATTATTTATGTGGATTTATTTTATATCCTGCTACTTTGCTAAAGTTGTTAATTGTTTCAAGTAATTTTTAGTTGATTATCTAGGATTCTTTAAGTATACCATCATATCATCTGCAAAGGGTGATAGTTTTGGTTCCTCCTTGCCTATTCTAATTCCTTTAATTCCTTTTTCTTCTCTGATTGCTAAAGCTAACATTTCTAGTACAATATTAAATAATATATGTGATAATGGACATCTTTGTTTCATCCCTGGTCTTATTGGGACGGCCTCTAACATTTCTCCATTACATATAATGCTTGGTGATGGTTTTAGGTAGATACTGCTTATTATTTTAAGGAATGCTCCACCAATTCTTATGCTCTCCTCTGTTCTTAATAGGAATGAGTGCTCTATTTTGTCAAAAGCTTTCTCTGCATCTATTGAGATAATCATATGATTTTTGTTAGTTTTCTTATTGATGTGGTTGATTGCATTAATAGTTTCCCTAATGTTGAACCAGCCCTGCAATTCTGGTATAAATCCCAGTTGGTCATAGTGTATTTTCCTGGTGATCACTTGCTGTAATCTCCTTACTAATATCTTATTTAAGATTTTTGCATGAATATGCATTAGGGAAATTGGTCTATAATTTTCTTTCTCTGTTTTTCTCTGCCTGGTTTTGGTATCACTACTATATAATTAACAGACTTCATGAAATCTATCCTGAAGCTAAAACCTCAGTCTAATTTTTTTCTCTCACATTGAATCTGATAATAAAGATAGCTATTGATTGAGGCTTCCATAATAATTTAAAAATAAAATTAAACACTTTTTAATAAATTGCATTAAAATCCCTAAATCTTTTTATTTGAATTCACATTGTCTTTCTTGCATTACTTTCTCTTTCTTGATTTCCTATTTTCTATTTATTATAATATAAAATCTTCTGAATTCATGGCTGAATCCCCATTCTCTTCAAAATAGAAAAAATATAATAAAAGGAACATCCTTTGGCCTCAGTTTTCTTATAAAAAACACTGACTGCAATTATGGCTGACAGTACCTTTATTTCCACCAACATTGTCTAGCAGCACTTTGCACATTCTCTCTTTCAATTAGATTTCTATTGCAACTTGTTCTTTGTCCTACCAGCCATGATGCTGTTATATTTAAAAGGGACCAACAATTACAATACTAACCTTAAGCAATGTTTGCTTTCATATATGTTCATTAAGTAAACAGCAAGTGAGAAAATGAAACTTTCAAGATTTTTTCAATTTAGAACATTTCATAACAGCATAAAAAGTGTGGATTATAATTTTAATGTAAATTATATCTAGCAAAGGACATAGCTTTAAAATATTTTTTTTTACATTTCATCCATCTACATAAGTCAAAGTATTGAAGCTTATTTTTAAAAAGAGTGTCAGCTTTTGCCAATGTTGTCTGTTTATTTAGATAGCTTTTTATAAATATTCAGTTCACATAAAAACTTCATTATATTCTTTGGTCAGGAGTTTTAAATCTCACTTAATTCCCTTATATTTGGAGGAACTATTCTGTTATTGCAAACAAATATGTTTGGCCTTTCCATTGATTTTCCAATCTTGATAAAACAATTATTCAAATATCAAATATAAATGGAAGGGGGTTTCTTTCAATTCTAGGGTACTTCGTGTTAAAACATAATACTCTGTAGATTTTTTAAAATTTTAAATGAAGGCTTGAATTCATTGGTAGATTGTATTTTGACTGCTTAAGTTTGCCCATTTATCATGGGTGAGATGCAATCCAATCTGAAGAATGTTCCCTTTCATTTACCTACAACAACTATTGTGTTGATAGCCTTATTTGATTGACATATTAAATTATGCATGATGAGCCAAAAGGGATCAGTTAAAATTCTGGCATTCTCTCTAGCACTGTGCTTTGTATATTTGCCAAACTTTTCATCATGTTGGTGTTTGCTTTGTCAATAAGTATAAAGAACAGTATTTTCATACTGTTTGTGGTTTCAAACATTCTCGTTCTAACCAGGGTTATTCTCTGAGGATTCAAAGTTGTGCCTAGTTCCCTTCTGGGTAACAGAAGATACATATGATGTTTTTTTAAAGGCCATTAGAGAGTAACAATTAATTTCTACTATTGCACATGAAGATTAATCCATAACAATTTCCCTCTAGGCTATTATTTCACTAAGGTGTAACAATAGGATCTTACTTTCTTATTTGAATAAAATCCCTCAAAATTATAATGTGTTTTTCTATTCTAAAGAGATATTTCTGTGAGCACACATATGTTTAAGTATATAAGTTAATTAATACTTAATATTACATTATCACAAATTATGAGGTGCAAAGTACCTTAAAGGTCAACAGTACCAACCTTTTTATTTTATAGATGAGGAAACTAAAACACACAATGATTGAATTAATTGGCTAAGGAAAAAGAGAGAGTAGGTTAAATCTAGTCCTTTGGTTCCAAATTCAGTGCTCATAGAAGTATACATACACACATTTATATTCATATGCATATCTAGACGTTGTAGCACTATAGCATTTTGAATGCAGAGCTACCCTTGGAAATGAGGAAAATCTGTTTACAAATAACACTTATGACATATATAACCTATGTGACTCTGAACAAAAATAAATGAATGAATGAATGAATGAATGAATGAATGAATGAATGAATGAATGAATGAAATAGATGACAAACAAACAAATAAATGATCCTACTTTGTACTGTAGGCAACACTTTTTTTTTGGAAGGGTAATTAGGGCTAAGTGACCAGCCCAGGGTCACACAGCTAGCAAGTGTCAAGTATCTGATTTCAGATTTGAACTCAGGTCCTCCTGAACCTAGGGATGATACTTATCCATTGTGTCATCTAGCTGCCCCAGGCAACTCTTTTAAACTTCAAATTGCAGACCTCCATTGGTAGATGCTAGTTTCCTTAGCTAGGACTTCCCTATACCAATAATATTTCATTTCCCATCCTTATCCTTATTCTTTTAGCTAGATAATAGCTAATATTTATGTAGCCTTTACTATATGACAAGCACCAGTGCTAACTAAGTCCTTTACAATTATCTCATTTTATCTTCAAAACAACTTTGGAAGAAAGGTGCTATTATTCTTTCAATTTTACATATGAGGAAATAAAGGTAAACAGAAGTTAAGTGTCTTGCCCAGAGTCACACAGCCAGTTAGTTTCTGAGGCTAAGTTAAAACTCTGGTTTTCCTGACTCCAAGCTGGATATTTGGTCCACTACCATATTCACTGTGCCACCTAGCTGGATAAAGTGTTGGGCATGCTAAAATGTTTGAAATTGTACAATGTAACCTGTATACCCTTCAGTCACCACACTGTTACTCCCCTAAATAATTTCTAATTTCCTAAAGCAAGAATTCCAAGCAAGGATGAAATCACAAAAGAATTCACTTTTGTATATACACTCATACACATACACAATGAAACATATTTAATATATGTATATGTATATTTTTCAACCAATAAAACCAATCTCAGTGATCTTTAGCCCCTCATACCAAATTGGAAAATTGAAGAGAAAAAGTAAAAGCAAAATGATTTTGAAAAGTCTCGGGAATACTCAAATTCAGATTTAGAAAAAAGATCTAATACCAGAATGTTTTTATTAACTATAAACAGAAAGGAGATTGAGTATTTCGAAAGCTAGTCTATGTAATAATGCTAAGCCTTCTTTGGAAAAGGGGGGATGGGTTTTTATATTATCTCCCTTGTTTCCTAAGAGTTTTAAAGCACCCTGATCTCAACTAAATAAACTTCAGCTTCTGCTATGAAATCCAAAGAGTCAACAAACTGTTGCTGTTACAAATGTTATCTTCCTTTTTTCTAGAATGACAATTAGTGAAATAAGATGGTGAATATGTGACTTCATTTAGAACTTTTGACATCTTCCACCTTAAATAACTTTTTGCCTGTCTAATGTTATTTTCCCAATGGAGTGAACAGTGCCATTAGCTATGAAAGTTGTTCTATATATTGTTCCTTGTATCTGTTCACAAACTCAAACCCCTCTCCAAATGTAAACTATGACATAGTGGTCCCCATTTTTTTTTCAAAGAGCATACTGGGAATTTCTGTTGTTATTATACTATAGGATCTTCCTTTTTTAGTATCTTTTAAACAAAAGTCCCATAACAACTTTTTAAACTTGTTTTGGTAGGAAGAAATACCTCCTGTTTAAAATCCTGAGGAGGGACAGTCACATAGTCACAAGGAAGAAAAATGAGATCATTCATGTTCTTGGCAGTAAATATAGTATTTGGAGGCCAGGAATAAATAGACTAGTCATTCAGATCAGATCCAGTAACTTTTTTTAAACCTTTCTCTAAGATTATACAGAAGGTAAATAAACTTTCATCAACTGTAAAAGTGAGATGTCTGAAAATCTTTGATTACTTATAAATTCTTGAAGTCTTGAGTCTTGCAATCTCCATCAAATAATAAAATTATCAATATTGACTGAATCTGAGGAATTTGATTTTCCTAATGACACCACAATAACATGAAAATCCTATAATTGAACATAAAGGGGAAAGGAGAGAACAAGAAAGGAAAAAGTAATAGAGATTAAATTATTTATTTCCTCTACATAGTCTCTTAACCTTGGAACTTTGTCTTCACATATTCCTCCTACTTTTCAGGCAGCTTCTTCATTGTATATTTTCCAATAATATTTCCTCTTTGGCTATTGAGTATACATACACATTTGGGTGTGAGTATGGGTGTATACAAACATCTATATCTATCTCTGTCTCTCTCTCTCTGTGTATCTGTCTGTCTCAGCAAAGATAGAAGATGTGTGTTTGTACACATATGTATGCGTTATACACAAACACATTTTTGTGCACATATTACACAGATCGTATACTGTGGTCAATTGTCTTCTTTCTTATAGATACTAGAATCACATAATCAGTCATTTGAAGAGATTTTTGATGTCATATGTAGGAATTGAAATAGGTGGTGGAAAGTCATCATTTCCATATGTATAAGACAGGATAACTTTGGACTCATATAAGAATCAAAGATTCTTTGGAGCTGCATATGTGTGTGTGTGTGTGTATGTGTGTGTGTGTGTGTACAAACTAAGGCAAATTGAGGTTAGATGACTTACTCAGAATCATACTAGTAGTAAATTTTTGAATCCAGGTTTGAGCTCTGGTCTTCCTGAATCCAGCATTCTATCTACTGCCCCACCACCTGTCTCTAGAAAGGCCCAGATTTTATACATAAGGAAGATGTTCTTATAAATATCTTGTGCTAAGCAAAATCAATTAATTTGCATTCCCCAGAGGAAGGGAAAACTAGCATTTCAAATATTTTTAAGAGCAAACAGATTCTTATACACATCATAAGAAAACTCACAGAAACTGCAAAACAGACACTATGAAAAGAATCACGGAAGTCATAGCTTAATGGCCCCTGAAGTATAGATATTTTTGATAGATACTAAAATTATCTAGATGTCCTTATTTGTGAATGAAAATGTGCTCTTTTCATCAAATCTTGGAGGACTAAAAGTCCTTCTCAGTGAGATCTGTGATTACATAAAACAAGTTAAATCAGAAGTTCCCACAGTGAAAATAAAATGGATGAAAAATGCATCTTGCCCAAATTATAACTTGTAAAAATTGGATGTGTATACCAATGAAGTAGTTCCTCATTTCATATATATGTCATATCATAGAAAGAGAGTGGATTTGTACTTAAAGGATCAGGATTCTTTCCCGTTCCTTCAACAGACTACTTTGTACTTGGGATAAACATTTAACTTCCCAGGCTTTCCACATATTTTATAGGGTACTATACTTGGATTCAATCAATCAAAATTTATTAATTGCCTACTATGTGTCAAACAGTTTGCTAAACACTGGGGATTCAAAACAAGTGAAAAATAGTGCCTGCCTTTAAAGAGCTCACAAACTAATGGGGAATACAACAAGAAAACAAATGTATACAAATTAAGATATATACAGGATAAATAGGAAATACTTAACAGAGGGAAAGAAATTTTATTAAGTGGGTTGTTAAAGGCTTTCTGAAGAAGGTAAGATTTTAGTTGGGAATTAAAGGGAGCCAGGGAGGTCAGTAAGTGGAAAAGAGGAAGGAGAGCATTCCAGGTATGGGGGTCAACTTATAATAATTCCCAGAGCCCTGATTGGAGTGTCTTTTTTGCAGAAAAGCCAGGGAGCAAATGTAACTGGATCAAAGAATACATATTGGAAAGTAATTTGTGTGATAAAATAATTATTAATAATGGATTTCTTGGAGGACACAGTGACCCAGTCTTAGTCAGCTTTCTCTTCACCCCCACTTGAAGTAATTTTAGCTGGTCTCTTTCAGAGACAATAGAGATCAGACTAACTCAGTAGAGATAGAAACCACACCTATCTGAAAGTACCTTTGCCCTCAGGGGTTTGTCTTTTTACTAAGCCCTGATGTTAGCACAGAACAGTTCATTTTAATATGGACTACCCTCAGATCAGATCAACCAATGGAATTGAATGATTCTAGCCAATTAGTTTTGATCTATGTGTAAGAACTACCTCTATCAGAAAAGGAAAAAGACTGAGGTCATGAGGTGAATTCCATTCTGGGACACAGGCTAGGTGAAGAAGGCTATCTGGTAGCCCTCTATGTAATGTGGGACTTCTGAATTCAGCTTGGGGCCATGTGCTCTCCCATAGAGACAATATGGTGCTGGGGGGGGGGGGGTTGGCTTCTGTTAAATCTGGTCAATGCTCTCTCTTGCACCTGGGACCTGCATAAACAAGCCACAAGTTCTCTTCACTCCCACTTGGCAAAATGTACTGTGTATGTAACTAGGGGGAAGTTAGTCAGAAGTTGGTCAATACTTTAAGAATATGTGATCTTAATTAAAAATAAATGCTTACTAGCTAAACTGATGGAATAACCTTTAATTTATAAGTAGCAACATATTAGAAAAACCTCAGCCAAGTTCCCCAATAATTTAGAGAGAAAAAAATCTAGTCTCCCACAATATTTTAAATGGCACAGGTATAAAAAATACTAAAAGGGCAGGAGTGGGCTAGGTTTTAACAGGTTTCAAATGCCAAACAGAGCATTTTGTATTTGATTCCAGAGGCAATAGGAAGCCATTAGAGAGTATTGAGTAATGGGGTGACTTGATTAGACCTGTGCCTTAGGAAAACCACTTTAGTAACTGAATGGAGGAAAAATTGAATGGGAAGAGACTTGGTGCATGCAGGATACTAGTACTGCAATAATTTAGGTATAAATTGATGACAGTCTGCATAACAGTAGTAGCAGTATCAGAAGAGGTGCAAATATGAGTGATGTTGAAAAAGTGATATCTACAGGCTTTGGCAACAGATTGGATATGGGGAGTGAGACATACCCAGGAATACAATATGACTCCTGGGTTGTAAGCATAAGGGACGTAGAGAATAGTTTGCCCTCTAGAGTAATACAGAAGGTATGAATGATGAGGGAGGGTTTAGGAAGTAGAATAATTCATTCCATTTTTAACATATTAAGCTTAGGAGGTCTATGGGAACATCCATTTCAAGATGCCTGAAAGGCAGTTGGTGATGCATAATTAAAGATCAGCAGACAGTTTCAATCAGGACAGGTAGATTTGAGAATCAACAACACTGAGATAGCAACTAAATCCTTGGGAGCTGGTTAGATCAACAAGTGATATAGTACAGTGAAAGAAGAGAAGAGGATCCAAGACAGAAACTTAAGGAATATCTACAGTTAAAAGATCTAATCTTGAAGAGGAACCAGTAAAGGAGACAGAGAAGGAGCATTTAGATAGGTAGGCAGCAATGTCACAAAAACCTACAGAGGTGAGAATATCAAGAAATGGAGTGATCAATAGTGCAAAAGGCAACAAAGAAGACAAGCATAATTAGTACTGGGATAATGTGACTGGATTTGACAATTTAATAATTTAGTATTTTAGGCAAATAATTTTGGAGAGAAAAGTTTTGGTAGAATGAAAAGGTTGGAAGCCAGATTGTAAAGGGTCAGTAATAGAGTGAGGGGGAGACAATATTGGCACCTATTGTAAAATTTCTTTAGTTCATCTATAAAGTATAGAAGAAATATAGGATAGTTAGTGGGAATGGAAGGATTAAAAAAGGGATTTTTTGGATCGGGGGGAGATACCAGCATATTTTACTATAGGAAATAAGTCAATGGGGGCATGATTGAAATAAGTGAAATAGTGGAGGTAAGGGAAGAGAAAATTTGAAAGAGGGGACAAGATGGAATTGGGTTGTTTGAATAAGTAGAATTTCACCTTGGTAAGGAATAAGACAGACCTCATGTTGAATACCACTTCATATACTTACCTGTGTGGGGAAGACATTTAACTTCTCTGAACCTTAGTTATTTTTCTTAAAAATTAGGAATTTGGATTCTATGACCTCTAATTTCTCCTTCAGTTTTAAATATATATCCCTATGATTAGATGTCCTTGAAAGTTTCACTACTAAATATATGATATTTTTTTGATAACATGCACTACCATAACAAATTGGTAATAGAATATAATAAAAGAATGGTAAAGTCACAAGTACATTTGTAAATTATATAATACAACCATTTTTTTAGATGATGAAACTGAGGCCCAGAGAGAACAAATGATTTATTCAAGGGTCACAAAGATAAGTAAGTAACAGCACTGGGCTTCACACATAGGTCATCTGAATCAAAATCTCTACTGAACACACCTGTCTTCAAGGACAGATAGAGAAAACCTTACATAAAATGTATGGAGACACTCATTTGGAAATGGATTCATAGTATTATGAGGTAAATGTGGGTTACTGCATACCTAAATTATTGGAAAGAACAAACACAACAATAAGCCCTCAGATCAATAAAAGTAAATATTTAGGTATATTGAATATGAATTGAATAGAATCAACAGTAATATGAATGCTTGTTTTTACCAAGCCCATACTAACATTATGTCTTCCCACTAGTCTGTGTGAGATTTAAAATTGGATATTAGATCATAAATCTCCCCTACTTAACCTTTCCCTTAATTTATCTCCCAAACTAGTAAATGGAAGCAGGTTTTGGTTTTCTAGATAGACCTTTTTATTTATAGTTATGATAGTCACAAGGTGATGTTGGTTAGAAGGATAGGAAAGTAGAAACACAATACAAATCGTCTTAAGTCTAAGCTTAGTCTATATTCCTTATAACAACTCACCAAACCGACAAGGCCACCAACCGACAAGGCCACCTTTGGAGAGAGAGTCCGTGCCGCGCCGTCAGGAGTCCCCCCAAGCAGGCAAAAAAGGCCTCTCTCCTTTTCTCCACCCCGGAAGTCAAAAACCCGGCAGGCAGTCTGACATGCGCAGCAGGCGCACTGTACCTGGCAGGCAGTCTGACATGCGCAGCAGGCGGACTGTACCCGGCAGGCAGTCTGACATGCGCAGCAGGCGGACTGTTCATCTCCTCCCCAAAAGGGTGGTCCTTGAAAAACTGGCGTCTTTCAGTTATCCTAACCGACTGTTAAAAACTTTCATATTTTACCACATTTCCCCCCTTTGCTTCCTCAAGAAACGGAATGTTTCCTTGATGGAACAGTAAAAAGAATATAATAACTTTTGCTGACTAATAATATGCGAACAACAATACAGAAAAGGAAGAGAGGAAAGTTTTGTCCAGAGGGGCGATTTTTTTTTTTCCTCATGAACCGACGCTTTGACATTAGTCTTGCAAAGGGAGAGCCTCTGCAGAGAGTACATGTTACAGATAGTATATAACAGAAAGGAGATAGTAAAAGCTAATAAAGCAAAACAGTTCATATAAAGTCTCTGAGTTCTCTTGTCTTCTTGAAGTGGTAAGATGTCATCAGGAGGAAACTGGATTCTGGTCTGGAAAACTGGATTCTGGACTCTGGTCTGGATTCTGGATTCTGGTCTGGATTCTGGACTCTGGACTCTGGTCTGGAAAGCTGGATTATCTTCTTTAACTGTTTGAATTGCTGTATTTTTAAAACCTTAGCATAGCATTGTCAATGATCAAATTAATAAATTCCATTACATTCCCTCCTTTATATGGTTAGACTTGTAATAGAGGGTTGAGGTAGTTATGCAATGTGTAACACTTTTTACCACCATGTGTCTGGATCAAAGCCAAATTTAGTATGTGTTCATGACACCTGAAAATGTTATGGAAAGGTTATCATACCATATCTCATGGTTTAATTTCACCAAAGACAATATGATGGTAAAAATGTGTGCTATGCTGCATAACTGAGAATATATTAGTGATATATACAATAATTCCAAACCATACCCAGAGTATAATGACATATAAATAATAAACGAATGTAAATAGCTGATTATATTAGACATTGTTACATAATCTTCTTTTAGACATTATTACATAATCTTCTTTTAGCAAGTAGACCACAACAAAACTCATTAGAACTCATGGTTCTCTCAAAAAGAAAGAGTAAATAAAAAAAAAGAAGAATTCTGGTAGCTTCTGAGGCCCGATAGCCTCACCCACAGCATATACTTAAAATGTCTTTGAATAATCACTTAGTTTACAAAATTTAGTTTTAAAGAAAAGCAAAAGAAACAAAAGTAAAAAAAAACCAAAGCAAAACCAAAAATAAAAATAAAAAGCAAAAGATTCGCTAAGCACCCTTTTGTGCTCTTAAAGAACTTAAAGGTGCAGTCAATTCCAGGTCTTTTCAGTGCCTTTCAAAAGTCAAAACAAAAACAAAAAAACCCAAAAATTAAAAAAAAAAAATAGTTGAGGTAGGCCAGAAAACTAGGCCATGTACTTCAGTGCTTTTGCCTGTAGAAGGAAATGCTTGTTAAATTATAAGGTATTTAAGCTGCTAGAGTTTGGGGTATGCCACATTGTTTTAACTGGTTCCCCAATTCTCTGCATGCCAAAGTGGCAGGGGTTTCTGAATTGTCATTGATCTTTCTAATGCTGTCATAATGTTCTTTATGGTAGAAAATGTGGAGTTCTCTAGCATTAGTTTTGTCTGTGCCACTGATTTTCAATAAAGGCTGATTTAATTGATGAACCACAACATTCAGCTGATGCTGCTTAGCAAATGCTACAATTGTATCATTTCCTCCCCACTTTCCAAATTTCTTTAATTCATCAACATATTCTTCAAAAGGGGAGTCATTTACTATAAAAGACTCAAACTCTTGTCTATGGTTAATCATATAAGAAGCAGCTTCTTGTCTGTGTCTGAGATGATTTCTACAGTGACCTTCTAGCTGGTCTGCTAAAGCCCTAAAAAGGCAATTTCCGTCTCCTGATACTTTACGAAGACTGAGTCCCAAAGCATTTAACTGATCAGTGGGATTCTTAAATGGGAACTTCCTGTTTCCTCTGAACTTTCTTTGCTCTTTAACAGTTGCTATCGTTAGGGTTTTTACCTCTTTAGCGTCTACCTCAGGTCTATCTGAAATCTCTTCACCTATGAATGGTGCAGGCTTTATATGAGAGCAATGAATCCATGAGTCTTTTTCACCAATTTTAATGGCAGTAGGAGTTGTCAATAATACCTGAAAAGGTCCTTCCCAGGCAGGTTGAGTTCCACTGGTTCTCTGAAAATTCTTTACATATATTTTATCTCCTGGGTTGAAGTTATGCAATGAAAAGTCTAATGGTCCTGCCTGGACCACAGCTCCTGCCTCATGGAGTTCACGTAGCCTGTGCACTAAAATGGCAAGGCAGAGAAGCTGCCCAGAGGGTGTCATAATCAGAAACTACAGCAGCTCCAGTAAAACGGGTTCCCTCTCTCATAAATGAGGAACCATCTGTATAGAGGACAAGATCAGGATTTTCTAAAGGTGTATCAAAAAGATCATCACGGGGTTTTTCAGCCATATCAACTAAAGAAGCACAGTCATGCAACAGTTCCCCCGAGAATGGTAAATTAGGGAGTAGTGTTGCTGGATTAAGAACTGTGCAGCGTTTTAAAGTGATATTCTCATTACCTAACAGGGTTATTTCATACTTAGCCAGCCTTTGATCTGAAAAGGCTTGTGTCCTGTGACGTAGTAAGAGAGCCTCCACTTCGTGAGGGCATTGCACAGTTAGAGGGTTACCTAGGACCAAATCAGAGGCTTTTTCTACCAAAAGCGCTGTGGCCGCCACTGCTCTAAGGCAAGGTGGCACTCCAGCCGCTACAGGGTCCAGCTGAATTGAATAGTAGGCTATAGGACGCTGGTTAGGCCCCAGTGACTGAGTCAGGACTCCAGAAGCCACCCCCCTTTGTTCATGCACAAAGAGAGTGAAAGGCTTACTATAATCTGGCAGTCCTAGGGCAGGTGCTGATAACAAGGCCCGTTTTAATTCTTTTATGGCTGAGAGATGCTGGGGATCCAACTGTAAAATGTCTGGAACAGAACTTTTTGTAAGAGCTATGAGGGGTTTAGTAATTTCACCAAAAGAGGGTATCCATTGTCTACAGTACCCAGCTGCTCCCAGAATGGCTCTCAACTGCCTCTTAGTAGTGGGGGCAGAGAGTTGTTGAATGGCCTGGACTCGCTTAGAAGAGACAGAGCGAGTTCCAGCAGCCAAAATAAATCCTAAATATTCTACCTGGGGCAAACACCATTGTACCTTTGTCTTAGAAACCTTGTGTCCTCTCTTGTGCAGCTCCAGCAGTAAGTGACGGCTATCTTCCTGACAAATTTCAGCATTAGGAGAGGCCAAAAGTAAGTCATCAACATATTGTACTAGTGTGGAGGCTTTAAAGGTAATAGAGGCCAGATCCTGCTGTAAAATTTGGGAAAATAATGTGGGACTGTCTACAAATCCCTGTGGGAGTCTAGTCCAGGTCCACTGTCTATTTTTCCAGGTAAAAGCAAATAAATATTGGAAGTCCTCATGTACTGGTATGGAGAAAAAGGCAGAGCAAAGGTCTACCACTGTGAAACATGTAGATTCATAGGGAATTGAGGAAATTATCATAGCCGGATTTGCGACTATAGAATGTCTAGGAATAACATAATTATTAATCGCTCTAAGATCTTGCGCAAAGCGATAAACAGGTTTACCATCTGGCCCAGGCTTGGGTTTTTTAACTGGCAAAATGGGAGTATTGCATGGAGAGTGATGACATGGAATAATAATACCCTGGCTTTTCAAAGCCTCAATTATAGGGGTGATCCCTTCTATTGCTTCCCTAGACAATGGATACTGTGGAATGGAGGGGGGTGGTCCCCCCTTAACTTTAAAGGTAACAGGCATGGCAGACTTAAGGAGCCTCACCTCATTAGGGGATGAGGCCCATAAAGACTCAGGAATGTCAGAGGGGATTTTGGATACCTCCCCTGCTGTTCCTTGAGCTTCTGTAAGTAAAATTGGTAATAAATGAACAGTATCCTCTGGCAATTGTAAGGAGACAGCCCCATCTGGAGCACAAGATATGGTTGCTCTAAGCTTGCAAAGGAGATCACGACCTAATAAATTTACAGGGGCATCAGGCATGAGTAAAAATGAATGTTCTACTGTTAAGGGCCCCATAGATACCATGCGAGGATTCAATTTTGCCACTCTCTGGCTCTTTCCTGAGACTCCCACTACATTCAAATATCCTACAGGTCTACACCCAGCATCTGGTTTGCTTACTAATACTGATTTAGAGGCTCCTGTGTCTAGCAGACAATCATAATAAGTCTCCCCCACTTTTAAGGTGACATGTGGTTCATTACTCTGGGGAGGTGAATGGACTGGCACAAGTGCATTCAAAAAATCCGGATCTGGGAATATATGGCTTTCATTATCTATGTTCCATTCCTCCCCAAGACACCATCATTCCTGTGTCCTCTTCTGAGGGGGGTCTTGGTTACCATTATTCTGGTACTGCCTTTCTGTATTCCTCCAAAAAGATCTATTTCTATTTTGATTTCGCCTGTAATTAGAATTAGAATTTCTTCTCCAAGTCCTACATTCTCTCAATTCATGCCCCTCCTTACGACAGTAACAACACACCTTAGTGTCCTTGCTCCGGTATCCACATGGCTGACTAGTAATTGCTGGTGCCAGAATGCTCTGTTTAGGGTGATCTGGATCTTCCTCACGTGAGTCAAAGACATAATTTGCAAGTTCCTTAATTCTATCTACTGAGAGATTTCTCCAGTCTGGACATTGTTTCAGAAAGTATCTGCGTATTTCTGGCAGTGAATTATAAACAAATGTGTTGAGAATGATACAGGAATCTCTTAAATCTACTGGATCCAATCTGGTGTACTGTCTAGCGGCCTCACAAAGTCTATCATAAAATCTGTTTGGTCTTTCATTAGCCTCCTGAGGTAGGCTTAAAAATTTCTGCCAGTTTTCTGGTTTTCTAGAGCAAGATTCCATTCCCTTCAGAAGTGTTTCTCTAGCATCTTTTAATCTTTGGAAATCCCTATCATCATTATAATTCCACTCTGGATCCTTTAGAGGCCATTCCACATCGGCCTTACCTTTCGCAACAAGGGCATTTCCTGCTGAGATAACATCTGTAATCTCAGTTGGGGACAGTAAAGTTTCCAAAAGGCAAGTAACATCAGCCCAACTGGGTTGATATGCATTAAATATAGTCCTTAACTGTGAAATTACAGTGTTAGGATTTTTCTCAAAACTAGGGATGATTGATTTCCATGCGCTCAAGTCACTTGGTCTAAAGGGGCTATATTTTCTGACTTGAATTGGCACTCCCTTCTTACTATGTTCTATAGCTTCCTGCAGAGGGAGTAGTTTCTGCTGATCTGATTCTGAACTTGGATCATCTCTAGTAGAAACAGCCATTTTGAGGTCTCTCTCCATATGTGAGAATTTCATTTCGAGGTCTCTCTCCATATGTGAGAATTTCCCCCATATCATAACAATGATAATAACAAAAACAATGATAATAACAAAAACAAAAAAAACCCCCCAAAAAATAAAATCCTTAGTCGTATGAACTATGGATGTGGTATTAAAAGGTATTTCAATTGCAGGCATAAAATTTCTACTTATATTAAACGTATTTTCCCAAAGATTCTCACGTATACTATTATACAAAAAACTTTTTGCTGCCTGAATGAGGAAAAAACCAATAATGTTATGAAGGACCATTGAGTAAACTATTCCTCTAAGTCGGGATGTTATGCTGTCCCAATACATTCCGATGAGAAAAATCAAAGGGATAGTAGAATATTCGAGCATCTTGCCCTTTAAACTGGGCTGGCTTTTCTGTTTAAAGCAAGACTCTTAAAGGCTTAAAGTCTTTAAGGGAGATTAGACAAAGGGAAAGTCCGTGGGGGGGGGGTAATTTGGAAAATCCACCGAATTGGCCGGCTTATGGCCAAACTAGGGAGGGTGGGAGGGTCCTTAAGGTCCCTTCGGGGTCGCCAAACTGTGAGATTTAAAATTGGATATTAGATCATAAATCTCCCCTACTTAACCTTTCCCTTAATTTATCTCCCAAACTAGTAAATGGAAGCAGGTTTTGGTTTTCTAGATAGACCTTTTTATTTATAGTTATGATAGTCACAAGGTGATGTTGGTTAGAAGGATAGGAAAGTAGAAACACAATACAAATCGTCTTAAGTCTAAGCTTAGTCTATATTCCTTATAACAACTCACCAAACCGACAAGGCCACCAACCGACAAGGCCACCTTTGGAGAGAGAGTCCGTGCCGCGCCGTCAGGAGTCCCCCCAAGCAGGCAAAAAAGGCCTCTCTCCTTTTCTCCACCCCGGAAGTCAAAAACCCGGCAGGCAGTCTGACATGCGCAGCAGGCGCACTGTACCTGGCAGGCAGTCTGACATGCGCAGCAGGCGGACTGTACCCGGCAGGCAGTCTGACATGCGCAGCAGGCGGACTGTTCATCTCCTCCCCAAAAGGGTGGTCCTTGAAAAACTGGCGTCTTTCAGTTATCCTAACCGACTGTTAAAAACTTTCATATTTTACCACATCTGAAACATTCAAGACAACAAGGACTCTTAAAAAATGTTCATTGCTATAATGTATGTATACTTTAGGTACTCACTTCAGATTTTGTTTAACTAAATTGCTTTCTCCTTTTGAAAATCACGTGGATTTAAGAATGTTGTTATGATTGTTTTTCTATTAAAGTCCTTAAGAAGCAGAGCCACATGAATATTGGGTTGAATATTATAAAAGCCAGAGCCATACAAATTTTATTTGGTGAATAGGGGTTTTTCCCCTTCTACGCTTTTGATGTGAATGCTATATATTAAAAGCTGACTTTAAAACAATATGAAATTTAAATTTCAGACTTTTTGGTAAAGGAGGTTATCACTTAGGCATTTTCTTTATTAACCATTGCAATTTTTACATGATTTTCTTTTATGAACTTTGGAAACAATTTTTTAACGATCACAGTGTAAATAAGAATGTAATTATAAATTTTATTAAATTTGCCATCACTGTGAAAACATCATTAATAAATTATCAATTGCTACCAGAGGGCATAGCATATTGTCATGGGGTATGGGGTTTGATTAGGGGTTGGGGTTCTTAGGAATTCCTCTTTAAAGAATTACACCCTCTTGCACACAAAAAGTAGTTAGGATAAGGTGGTAGTTTATTTAGGAGCAAGGGAAGGGAAGGGAGGGGGAGGGAAACCATGACTGAAATCCTTGGACTTCTCATGGAGAGATAGGCACAAAGCATATGGCTCAGAGGTACCAATCTCCTCAAACAGGAGAATGGCAGGTACTTTTATAGGACTGATTGGGGGAGGGGTGACCATTGACTGTGGAAAGTTCCTTTAGTGAGGGAGGATCATCCCCCACTGGTGGTAGCTGGTGGAATTGGGTGAGGAGTGGAGGACCAACCCCCACTGGTAGTGACTAGAGGAACTGGGTGAGGGGTGGCTACAGATACCTCTTCAGGACCCAAAGGCCACAGCCACACCCAAATTTATCTCCCCAGGGTAAGGGAGACCAGAATGAAGGGTGGGAATCCAAAGCTATCTCAGTCTGATTTGGTTCCACTTATCTCTCTAGGCATTATCTGTCCTCTGGTTTAGTTTCTCAAGGAGAAGATTCCTTGATGTGCCCCAGAGAACTTCTGGGGTGCTCTGCACCCTATGACAATATGATATTCCAGAGGGCAAAGGAATTGGGATTACAACCAAGAATCACCCACCCAGAAAAACTGATCATATTCTTTCAGAGGAAAAATTGGGACTTTAATGAAAACGAGGACTTTCCGGTATTAATGATGAAAATAACTGAACTCAATGGCAACTTTCAAATACAAGACCCTAGAGAACCATAAAAAATTGGAGTTGGGGGACATACCTGGGGTCATACAGTGGGTGATGATCTTGTTTCAGGGGGCTGGGTTTTGGCTGGCATCCCCCTGGGTCCAGGGTGGATGCTTTGTCCACTCTGTCATCTGGCTGCCCCATGATGATAGCTTTAGGGTTAAATTGAGGGGTGAGCAGAATGCACTGGGGAAGGGGGAAGGGCAGGTGTAAAATCCTACATGAAAGAAACAGGAAAAGGCCTATGGAGTGAGGGAAGATATGGGAGAGTAGTAGAGCACTAAATGAATTATACACCCATAAGAAAAGGTTCAAAGATCTTAAACTCATAAGAGTTGCCTCAAGGAAGGACTAATACATACACCCAACTGGGTGGAGTAATCTACTTAGTCTGGGCAGCAAATGGGCCTAACACTCATCAGAATTGACTCAAAGACCTCAATCTCATTAGAATTGGCTCAAGGAGGGAATAATGTACACACTCAATTGAGTGGAGTAATCTCTCTAACCCTGCAGGAAAATAGGATAGGAAGGGGATAAAGAGAGAGGGGCAAAAGAAGGAAGGGCAGAGTGGGGGAGGGGACAGACAGAATCCCTTTTGAAATCCCTTTTGAAGAGGGATAGGATGAAAGAAAATGTATAATAGAATAAATGTCATGGGGCAGGGAATAGGATGGAAGGGAAACAGTTAACAATAGTAATCATGAAAAAGAGAAAAGGGGGGAAATTGTACAAAAAATATTTATAGCAACACTTTGTGGTGGCTAAGAATTGAGAACCAAGGGAACATCCATCAATTGAGGAATGATAGAAGAAGCTGTGGTATATGATTGTGGTGGAAAATCTTGTGCTATAGGAAATGACAAACAGGATGATCCCAGAAAAACCTGGAAAGACTCATGAACTGATGTATAGTGAAGTGAGCAGAGCTGGGAGAACATTGTGTATGGTGGCAACAGTATTGTTCAATGAGCAATTATGAATGAATTAACTACTCTCAGCAATGCAGTGATCCAAGACAATCTCAAGGGACTAATGAGGAAGCATTCTATCTACCTCAATAGAAAGAACTGATAAAAAGAGCACTTGTGGATTGCAAATATATAACCTGGTTGCTGTCTTATGGAGAGGGGAGGAAAGGGATGGAGGGAGAAAAATTTGGAACTCTAAATCTTATGAAAATGAATGTTGAGGGGGCGGCTAGGTCGTGCAGTGGATAAAGCACCAGCCCTGGATTCAGGAGGACCTGAGTTCAAATCCGGCCTCAGACACTTGACACTTACTAGCTGTGTGACCCTGGGCAGTCACTTAACCCCCATTGCCCTGCAAAAAAAAAAAAAAAAAGAAAAAAAAGAAAATGAATGTTGAAAACTACCCTTACATGTAACTAGAAAAAATAAAATAAATGTTTGTTGTCAAAAAAATAAAAAATAAATTATCAATTGCTTTAATATATACTTTAATTCCTAATTTTTTTTTTGAAAAGCAATAGAATCACATAAGTCACACTTGCTGGTTATTTTTTTTTCTTTCACCAAGAAAATGACCTTTGCTTTAGCAAACTATAGGGATATTTATAATGATTCTATAAAATATGCAATGAAGGTTGAAGCTTTCATACTAATAGTATAAAAAAAATGACATATATTTAAATAATTAAATTTAAATGATCAATTAATACAGCTTTAAATATCTTTATAAATACAATATTATGAAAATAGATACATAATTTGAATGCCTACAGTAAACAAGGCACTGTTTTTGCTACCATAGATAATTCAAAGAACAACATAGAAGTTGTGGTTTTTTATAGCCATTCTAGATCTTGTTATGTTCCAAATAACAGAGAAAATATACATATATACACACACATACACACACATTTTTTTCTATCAGACCAAGACTGATTAAATCAAATGAGTATCACATATAGTATGCATTTATTAGCATTGCTCTTTTGAACATAAAGTGTATTTGTGAACTTCCTGATGGAAATTTATTTAACCTTCCTCCCTACAATCACATCTTCAGCACCAGCAAAACTTATATTTCCTCTCTACTTAGTTTATATTTTTATAGTACTTAGTGGTAACAAAATACTTTCACATTCATTATATTCTTTGACCCTCAGAGCAAGGACATGCATTTTAATTTTACAGATGAGTAAGGTGAAGTTCTGAGAAGTTAAGGGGCTTCCTCAAATTCACTTAATTAGGAAAAGGAGGATGTTTGCTTTGAACACAGGGCTTTTGAATCTGAGTCCATTTTTCTTCCAGCAAAATAAAACTATAAGGATGAGGCTCATTATCATGGCCTTTAGATTTCTGAGGGAATCAATTATGTAGAGCCAAAGAAATGGTGAAAACATGAAAAGGAAAAGGCAGAAAGACTGACAACTGGTCTTGAAGCTAGTCAAAACATGGTATCTATCCCTGACCAATGCTGGTTATTTGATGCAGAGCAGGTAACCTAACCTCTCAGTGTTCTAGGCAGCTTTCTAAAACTATTAATCATAGAGAAGGAAAGTGGTAGGGAGAGTTTTTGTTTATTTGTTTGTTTTTGTTTTGTTTTGTTTCACATGGGATTTTCTATTACCAATGATTTTTCTAGTATCAATTTCAAAGTATAGTCCAAACATACCCTTAAAGAAAAAATATAGAACAAGAGGAAATTAATTTTAGTGATGTAGTAATAGTTAGGTTTTTGTTTCTTTGTTTTTAATAAAGAGAGGAAGGTAAACAGAAAGTAGTAAAACATAGAAATTCAATTACTAGTGAAGAGCCTTGGTTACAAGAATATCACAAGAAAAGGTCTAAACTTTTCTATCCAATCAAAAGAACACAAATGAGAAAAAAAAAAGCCCAAATCATCAAGGAAAGGGATGAAATTGTGATGAAGAAAATGCTCATAAATTTTTTCTTGTTTTTTGCTAGTTTCAGTTATATCTGAAACTTCATGATGCCTTTGAGGTCTTTTAGGCAAAGATAGTGGAGTGATTTGCCATTTACTTCTCTAGCTCATTTTATAGATGATGAACTGAAGCAAACAGAGTTAAGTGAATTGCGCAAGGTCACAAAGCTAGCAAGCATGGGAGACCAGATTTGAACTCAGGAATATGAGCATTCCTGACTCCAGGCCAGGAAAGCTAGCTAATGTTCCATTTAGCTGCCATTACATCATAGATTTTGAGTTTAGAAAGAATCTTTTGTGGCATCTTATATAACTGACTTATTTTAAAAATCAGGGAACTGGGACCCAGAGAAGTTGTTACTTGCATGAATCATGTGACTTTGTGCAAGTCAAAGAATAACACAAAAGACAGAAACATGGACATCTAAATGTAACTGGATAGAGATTTCAGACAATGGAAGAATAAAAAAACAATCAGATAAGACATGCAGAGGAAAAATTGGGAAGAAAAATAAGAGATTCAAGAAAACCATGAAAAAAGAGTCAACAGCTAGGTAAAGGATCTACATGCACATGCACCAAAAACAAATGTACTGAAGAAAATAACACTTTAAATAACAGAATGTCACATTCCAGAGATCCTAGGTCAAGGAGAAAACATTACAAACAGCTAGCACAAAAGAATTCAAATACGGTGGAACCACAGTCAGGATAACACAGGATTTAGCAGCTTCTACATTAAAGAACTGCAGGACATGTAATAAGATATTCCAGAGGGCAAAGGAACTGGGAATCTACAACCTTAAATAACCTACCCAGCAAAATTGAGTATAATTTTTCAGGGTGGAAAATAGGACTTCAATGAAAAAGAGGACTTCCAGGCATTTGTTATGAAAATATGAAAGCAGTGAAAAAGTAGAAGACAATGTAAAATATCTCATTGGAAAAGCAAATGACTTGTAAAATAGATTTAGAAGATGTAATTTTAAAAGTATTTAAGTACCAGAAATTCATGATTAAAATTTTTAAAAGAGCCTATACATGAGCAGAAATTATCAAGGAAAACTATCCTGATATCCTAGAACAATAGGGTAAAATAGGAATTAAATAATCCACCGATCACCTGCTGAAAGAGATTCCAAAATGAAAACTCCAAGGAAAATTACAGCTAAATTCCAGATCTCCCAGGTAAAGGTAAAAATATTTTAAGTAACCAAAAAGAAACAATTCAAATATCATGGATCTACAGTCAGAATAACAAAAGAGTTAGTAGTTTCTAAATTAAAGGACTGGGAGTGGGACAGTTATGTGGCACAGTGGATAAAGCACTGGCCATGGATTCAGGAGGACTTGAGTTCAAATCTGACCTCAGGCACTTGACACTTAACTAGCTCTGTGACACTGGGCAATACACTTAACCCTCATTGCCCCACAAAAAAAAAAAAAAAAGGATTGGGAAGCCTGGAATAAAATATTCTAGAGGGTAAAAGAACTAGATTTACAACCAAGAATAACCTACCCAGAAAAAAAAAGTGTAAATAAATGGGCATTCAATGAACTCAAAGAATTTCAGGCATTCCTGATGAAAAGACCAGAGCTGAATAGGAAATGTGACTTTTGAATAGAAGACTCAGGAGATGCATAAAAAGGTAAACAGGAAAGAGAAATCATAAGGAATTCTGTTAGATTAAATTTTTTACATTGCTACATGGGAAAATGACTCTTGTAACTCCTAAAACTTTCTCATTATTAGAGAAGTTAGAAGGAGTATGTATAGACAGAAGGCACAGGTTTGAGTTGAACATGATGATATGATTATCTATAAAAACAAAACAAAATGAAGGATTTAGAATGAGGAATTCACCTGGAGAAGAGGAAAGGGAGAATAAAATGGGGGTAAATTATCTTACATAAAAAAATGGTGAGAGAGGTTTTTTTGCAGTGGAGGGGAGAATGATGGAGGTAAGGAGCAGTATGTGAAACTTATTTTCATTGGTTCAAAGAGGAAATAATATACACTTTCAGTTGGATAGAGAAATCTATCTTACCATAAAGGAAAGTAGGAGGAGAAGGGGAAAAGAGAAGGTGGGTAGAAGAAGGGAGGTTGAATTGGGTGAGGAAAAAGACAAAAGCAAAACACTTTTGAGGAAAGACAAGGTGAAAAAATAGAGAAAATAGGATAAACACTGGGAAAATAGGATGGAGTGAAATACATAGTAATCATAACTCTGAAAAACTATTACAGCCAGTTCCTCTGAGGAAAGCTCTCATTTCTCAAATATATTGAGAACTGAGTTAAATTTATAAAAATAAGAGCCATTCCTCAATTGATAAATGGTCAAAGATATGAACAATAAGTTTTCAGACAAAGTAATCAAAGCTATCCATAATCATAAAAAAATAATCCAATTCACTATTGATTAAAGAAAGGGAAATTACAATAACTGAGCTACCATCCCATGACTATCAAATTTACTAATATGACAGAAAAAGAAAATGGCAAATGCTTGAGGAGATGTGGAAAAATTGAGACACTAATGCACAGTTAATGAAATTGTATATTGATTCAACCATTTTGTAGAATAAATTGAAAATATTCCTAAAGGGCTATAAAACTATGCATACCTATCCCAAAAAGAGGGAAAACAAGCAAACAAACAAAACAAAACAAAACAAAAGGACCTATATGTACAAAAATATTTATACTTCCACTTGCAATGGTGGCAAAGAATTGGAAATTGAAGGGATATCCATCAATTGGGAAATGGCCAAACAAGTTGTTATATATGACTGTGATGGAATATTGTCCTTTAAGAAATGATGAATAAGATGCTTTTAGAAAAAAAACTGGAAAGACAATAAGTGATGCAAAGTGAAATGAGCAGAACCGGAACACCATTGTAAACAGTAACAGCAATATTTTATGATGATCAGCTGTGAATGACTTAGCTCTTCAAAGCAGTACAATGGTTCAAGATAATCAAACGACTTATTATAAAAATTCTATCCTCCAAAAAAGAAATGATGGTCTGAATGTAGATTGCAGCATGCTTTTCTTTATTTTTCTAGTGTTGTTTTTATTTGGTCTGTTTTCTTTTACAACATAACTAATATGGAAATATATTTTCCTCATTGAAAATATATAGTCTATGTCAAATTACTTGCCTTCTCAGTGGGTGAGGAGGACTGGAAGGGAGGAGGGAGAAATTGAAGCTCGAACTTCTAGACAAATTAATGTTAAAATTGTTTTACAAAATTGGTAAAAATATTAAATCATAAAAAAATCACAAAAACCTAAAAGACTTTTTTAATCCCCTCCCCAAGGAGATATATATCTTAGTTATATATTTAATTTTTATGTATTATTGTTGTTATTGAAAATATTTGTATCCTCAGTGTTTAGAACAGTGACTTGAACATGGTAGGCCTTTAATAAGTGCTGATTAAATTAATTAATGAATGCTTGAATAATGTTTTTGGACTTGTTAATAATTGATATTTTAACTAGAAAGAATTATAGCAGATAGAATTCTTAAAGTATAGCACTTCTTTATTATATAATACATAAGAAATATACATATATCCACTTATATGCCATTCTTTTAATCTAATTTTTTCCTTTTTGATTCTATTAATTAATTAAATTCTATCATGAATCATTTCTTATCAACTCTCAGTGACTCCTATACATTTACATTTATCTATTCATATTATAATTTCTATACATTTTAATCATACCCTTAAATAGGAATCAACAAAGTTTCTACACCATACAAGAATGCATTAGACATATAAACTATTTAATATTGGAACCCCTGGGTTCTTTATTGTTTTATTTTTGTCTTCTCTTGTATCAACAGACTGCAGTAGTAGGAGATAACTATGCATTCCTGATAGCAGTAAAATCACAAGTCTAGATCATGGGCAGAGATAAATTTGGACAAAGCCATTTAGTGACTGAAAGTGATGTATTTCACCATCTATCTATTTTATTTCTGTCTTTCTGAGGTTTCAAAATTGTAGATAGATCAATACAGTTCAAGCTTTTAAGAACCCATGAAACATATCTACAAAGATTAGACCCAAAGGCAAAATGAAGCAATAGGTGAATGTGTTATTTACAAGTAAGTTCCTTAGTATCCTGCAGGCAAGATACAATGAACACAAAGTTATAAAGTGGCCTTACATATGAATAGATTTACCGACCATTCTGAAATCAAAGCTTAAGACCAGTTTTAAAACAATATCTATGTAATAGCATTTTTGAACATGAATATAAAAGACAATAACAGATTTGCAAAGTATCTTAATATAACCTACAGATTTTTTAAAAATCACAAAGCCCATTGATTTCAGATAGCTAAAGACAAATTAATATGTCATCAACCAATAGGAGGAATATTTTTTTATTATCATCAGAGCACACGATAAGTTAGAAAACTTAAAGAATTTATTTTTTAGAATGAACAGATATAATTTCTGCACTCAGTAAAAATTGACCCTAGGTACACACTTCTGTATTTGTCAACTGTCAGCAAAAGTGGGCTACATCCAGATGGAACAATTAGTATCTAAGAGTGGTGTGACTGGACAAGTTACTTGATATTTTAGATCATCAATTTCTGAATCACTTTTATTCATATATTAACCTATTTCCCAGACTCCTCCTTACCACCCTGAAGAAACTTCTGTCCTGAGGTTACACTCTCCTAATTGATGATTCCATAACTAGGAGAAATATTTCAAGAAGTATCTTAGCTCTTCTTCACCTCATTCATTTCTCAACTCACTATACATATTTTTCTTAATGTGATTTTCCTCTTTAAAATGTAGGTAGCTTAAGAAGAGGAAATGTCTTGATTACTTGTATTTATACTGCCTACTCATTTCTTTGTGCATTGTAAGTGTATAATGTCTTACCTATATATTTATTCAATTAAATTCATTAAACTTTAAGTGCCACTAGAGCAAGATTAAGTATTAGGTTTTGAGAAATATATAAATATTAACTATATAACATTTTAGCTATGAGTAAATAATTTTGTATTTTTAAACTATACTTTATAAAATTTAATTGTATAATAGGGCTACAAAGTTAATACAGCACTTTCTTAATAATAAACACAGTAAGAGGCCAATTTTGTCATCTCAAGGAAGCAAAGCATGGTGACCTGTTAGGCAAGTATTGCAAATGTTGCTTTCCCCATTTTGCATATGAAGAAACTGAAGGACTTAGAGGTAAAATGATTTGCTGATTATCACCTTGACCAATAAGTGTCTGAGTTGGCATTCCTTAAGTAAATTATGCTTTTTACTAAATGATATATGAAATTTGGAGTGTTTTACCTAGGTTATTATTAATAATTATAAAGTTATTTAATAACAAAATTCACATAGTTATATTAACAACCTAGAAGATATTAATGTCTTGCTTTTCAAAGGGTATTTGTAAACTAAGTTTGATGGAGATAGGCATGACATTGATCTTTTGCTGTGGAGCACATGCACTTCTTTTCTGGGATAAAACAATTGACTTCTTACTAAGGTACACTTTGGAATGAAAAACATTCCCTTATTGGTACCCACAATGAAGGGTTGTGTCACAAATGATAAGTGCTTGAAACATTTATTTTGTGGTGGAGGAGATAAATACCTGTCTTAGTCTGATATTTACTTTGTACCTTTTCTACAAAGAGAGATCCTAGAGATGAGCAAGCATTTAGCTTCCTTTATAAAATTTTCCTCAGAATCTGAGGGTGGAATCATCAGAAGCCACAGGATATAAGAAAACCCACATCCCTTCTATTAGTGGTTATGATCATCCAGGACTTAATGCAGTCCATCTGCAACTAGAGAATAAGTCCTTTGGAGGAAGGCATCAATCTGAGCACTGGGTAATATTTGTATTTTAATAAAGGACCAAATTCTTGCTGAAAACAACTCTAATGCATAGGAATTACTGACCCATAGAGATAGCAATGATATGTGGGGGCAATCAAGAGTGTTCTAGAGTCAGTTTGAACCAGCTTTATAGGAAGCTAACTCCTCAGGGAAATGCTGTATAGAATTTGATCAAATAATCAGTCAGAAAAACAAACAATTTAGAATATGGGAGCACAATACTTCTAGAATTAATATTGTTTTATGAAATCAAAACCATCTTGCTTTGATTCAAAATTGGAGAGATAGATGAATAGAACAAAATATACATGGAAGAATAAGAGACAATGAAATTGAATGGTCTACATGTGCTGGAACTGCTTTTACATGGGAACAATGTATTCAAGAGTCCTTCTCCCCTTATTTTTTTTTTTTGCTTGTTGGTTTTTTGTTTTTTATTTTTTGTTTTTTGCAGGGCAATGGGGGTTAAGTGACTTGCCCAGGGTCACACAGCTAGTAAGTGTCAAGTTTCTGAAGTCAGATTTGAACTCAGGTACTCCTGAATCCAGGGTGGGTGGTTTATCCACTGTGCCACCTAGCTGCCCCCCTTCTCCCCTGATTTTGATGGCAGTAAGAGTTGTTAGCAATACTTGGAAAGGACCTTCCTACGCTGGCTAGGTCCCACTAGTCTGCTGAATGGTTAAAATATATACACTGTCTCCTGGTCTCAAATCATGTAAGGAAAAGTCTATGGGCCATCCTGTACTCCTGCTCCTGCCTCATGGAGTTCACATTGCCTGGCTTGTAATTCCTGTATATAGGGAGCAACAAAGGTATCTACCCCCACCAATGATGTATATACTGGGGGAAAAGACTTTGCTTGGATAGGAGGATGGCCAAAAAGCATCTCAAAAGGGGATACATGTAGTTCTCCTCTTTGCCTGCTGCACAAATGAAACAGTGCCAAGGGTAGAACATCAGGCCACTTCAAGTGAGTTTCAGTGCCCAATTTGCCAATCATGTTCTTAAGCTCTTTATTCATGTGTTCCACCTGGCCTGAGCTTTGTGGGTGGCAGGGTGTATGGAACTTTGGAGTTACACACAATAAAGAGTAAATTTGGGATAAAACACAGTAAAATGTGTGCCTTTGTCAGAATTAATGTGAGCTGTTGGGCCCCGAGTGAGGATTTAAGGAGGGTTTTGGAAACAAAGGCAGCTGTGATTCAAGGGCTGGGAAATGCTTCCACCCACCTAGTGAGTTGATCAACTATAACAAGATATAATTTATACTGTCCTGTCTTAGGCATTGTGATATAATTAATTTGTAGATTCTCCACTGGTGTATATGCTAAAGGATGCCCTCCATAAGCTTTAGCCTTGAAGTCATGTTGATTATAATTCTGACAGACAAGAAAAGAGGCATAAACCCTAGGCCACATTAGCAGCTCCAGGGGCAATCCAAACCTTTTTTTACTGAGTCCACAATTCCTTGTGAGCCAAAATGTCCTTTTCTGTGAATAGATAGGTATACCTGATGATAGAAGCTTCAGGGGAGAAGCAGCTTCCCCTCTGGAGTCATCCAGACCCCATTGACTTCTTTAGCCCCCATGTCAGCTTAAAATTTGGAAAGAACCTTCCTTTTTTTTTTTTTTTTTTTTTTTTTTTTTTTTTTGCAAAGCAATTGGGGTTAAGTGAATTGCCCAGGGTCACACAGCCAGTAAGTGTCAAATGTCTGAGTCCGGATTTAAATTCAGGTCTTCCTAAATCCAGGGCTGGTTCTCTATCTACTATGCCACCATCCTTTTAATTGTGGCCTATTGAGTGGAGTGCCTGATCTGAAATGAAGAAGCCCTGAGTTCAAATACAGGCTCAAACACTTATTAGTTGTGTCATTTTAGACAAGATACTTTACTTTTCTGCCTCAGATTCCTTAGTTATTTCATAAGGGAAATAATAGCATTTACTATTGATGTGATCTGATGTGAAAAAATTAGTTGTTTTTTCATAATTGATGTAAAAACAAAGTGTTAATTGATTTTTCATAATTTAAAAAAATCTATAAAAGTCCTTATCCATATTTCTTGAAACAAATGATTCCCTGTGACTTATGTGACTCTGTCACCAAATTGCAGGAAGCCACATTTAACTTTTTTCTTGTATACCTCTATCATGTCTTCTCATTGACAGATCTCCATACATGAAGATTACACAATTCTACTTTGTTACTTCCATTTTCCCAAAAATGTCAATAGTGACAAAAAATTTTCCTTGATAAGACATTTACATAAACAGGTTTGCAAAGTAATAAAACTTCCTTAATGTCAGTTTCTACAATGTCATTCAAATGTAGTGAAATGAGCATCTTTAAATGCATTTTAACACAAATATCTGAAATACAAAATAGGCACATTTTACCTTTTCAAGTAATTGATCATAAGAGGCTTGACACACATGAGAAAATGATTTTCCCACATTTTATCTATAAGGAACCATTGCACTGGACTATTTTGAAATGATTTGCCAAAAAAGATAAATAATATGATAAATAACTGTCAAACAAATTGATAAATTTTAAGTAAATTGTATTTTTAATGGAATGGCTTTTTTAAAAACTATTCTGTATTTCTGCTTCTTAAACTTCATTTATTGCTTTTACTTTTACCATGTTCAGCTGTTCCTTGAAATTCCTTGAATTTGCTCTGGAAAATTCAGTGAATGCTGGAGAATATAGGGTTTTTCAGGGTCTTGGAAAAAAAGTCAGAGAATGATAACTCATAGGTGAGGAAGGAAGAAATTCCAGGAATGAATAAGAGCCATGGAACAGTCCTGGAAATGGGATATGGCATATGAAAAGAAGAACAAATAGGACAATATATCTCTATCAGAGACTGCATAGAGTGTTTAAAAGGGTGGAAAGGGAGCAAGGAGGGTGATGTGCTCAGGCTTTTACTTTAGGAGGAATATTTTGGTGGCTGAATGGAACATAAACTAGAGAAGGAAGATACTTTAGTCTGGCTGACCAATTAGAACACTATTCTGGAACAGTGGATAGAGTGCTGAAACTTGAGTCAAGGGCACACGAGTTCAATTTCAGCCTCAGAAAGTAAATAACTGTGTGACCCTGGGCAAGGCACTTAATGTCCTTTTGTCCCAGTTTCCTCAACTATAAAATGGAGATAAGAATAATACTTACCTCACAGGATTATTGTGAGCATCAAATGAAATAATTTTGGTAAAAGCACTTAGTAGCTTTTATTATTGGTAAAGGGGCAGTTAGGTGGTGCAGTGGATAGAACTCTGGGTCTAGAGTAAGAACGACCTGAGATCAAACCCACCCTCAAACAGTTAATAGCTGTGTGACCCTGGGCAAGTCATTTAACCTTGTTTGTTTCAGTTTCCTCATCTGTATGACAAGCTGGAAAAGAAAATGGCAATCCACTCCAGTATCTTTGCCAAGAAAACTCCAAATGAGGTCACAGTAGATTAGCAGAATGCATTAGAAACAGGAATCCAACAATATGTTGTTTACAAGAGACATGCTTAAAACAGAAAGACACACCTAGATAGACTGTTAAAATAAAGGACCAGAGCAAAATGTATTATGTTTCTGCTGAAGTAAAAAAGGCAGTAATAGCAATCATGATCTCAAACAAAGCAAAAGCAAAAATAAACATAAAAAGGAGATAATCAGGGAAACTACATTTTGCTAAAATGTACCATAGATAATGAAATAATATGAAAATACAGGTTTCTCTGATGAAGGCCTCATTTATCAGATATATATTAAGCATAGAACTAAAAATATATAAATATATGAACCATTCCCCATTTTATAAATGGTTAAAAGATATAAACAGGCACTTTTCAGAAGAAGAAATCAAAGCTATTTATCATCATATAAAAATGCTCTAAATCACAATTGATTAAATAAAGGCAAATGAAAACAACTCTGAGGTATCCCCTCACACTTTAACAGAAATGAAAATTGCCAGAGAGAAGGAGTGAAAAATAGAATGGTGGAGTATTAAACTGATGCAGCCATTCTGGAGGACAATTTCAAACTGCAACCAAAGGCTATAAAATTACTCATTCCCTTTGGCTCAGAAATACAACAACTAGGTCTGTATCCTAAAGAAAGCAAAGAAAAGGGACCTATAGATAAAAATATATTTATGCCTACTTGTTTTATGGGGGCAAAAGGATTTAAAATTGAGGGGATGCTCATCAATTGGGAATGGTTGAACAAGTTGTCGTATATGACTGGAATGGAGTAAAACATTATGCTATAAGAAATAATCAATTTCACCTCTCTCAGACTTAGCTTAGACTGGCAAATTAGTCCTCTGACTTTTATTAAACAGATATTATGTACATTGTGTCAAGGGCTAGGGTACAAAGAAAGGCAAAAAACTATCCAGTCTTTCAAAGAGATGATGCAGAGACATTTCCAATTGATGTGAGATAGGAAGGAAAGGAGAAGAAGGAGCTATTAGCAGATGGTTGTAATGGGTACCATGGGAGGATTAAAGAGAGACCAGAGGATCACAAACAACCACTGCGAGGAAGTAAATGACTGCCTTGTTATAGTGAGGGCCCAGTTGAGATTAAATAATGAGTTAAATTTGTAGTTGACCAATCATGTAGCTTCATTATTTCTTCCAGTTCCATTCATCAATATATAAATTGGACTAAAGGATGTGGATAGTGGGTTTATTCAGGGTAAGGTTTTGGCCAGGTTTGATCTTTAATAGGACAAAAGGTCAAGGAAATCAAGAATATAGCATAGTATAGATTTGAATTGTTTCAACAAGGAGATCAGATAGGAAAGGGAAACATATTTGATGGCTTGGAAGAGAACGAAGATTTGAAAAAATGGAAATCAGGTGAAAATGAATGAACATATTTAAAGGTTATAAGTCATAAGGAAATATTTATTGATAAAAATGATCAGTTAAAGGAATTCTAGAACATGGAAGAGGAAAAGGTATCATTTCTGGCTAAATAAAAGCAATCAACAACTCCAAATGTGTCTGAGGCACACTGGAGGAGTAATAAGATCATTAAAATAATGTAGGTCATGGAAATTATCTAGAAAAATGGGAAGATAACTAAACACAAAAATGTTGCTGGGACATAATTTTAAAGATAAATAAGACTATAACTTCTCTTTGTCATAATAAAGTTTAATCACCCATTAACATCTACTTGGCCACATAGTAATTCAATTATAGTGTTTGGGTTTTTTTGAGACTTGACATATATCATCATCATTTTAATAATGTGTTTATTATGGAAAGAAACCATCATATCTTTCTTCACTCTAAAGTTATAGTCATTTTATAATTACTGCACAGTCACAAGAGGATAATTCTGTTGTCATGTGGCCTTCCTCCACATTATAACTCTACATCCATTATGGGGGATGGACACTTAATTGAACTTAAAGATCAATTGACTCTTCCAAATATAAATTATTAGTGTGACTTGTCATTAAAAAATAGATTCAGTGTTACAAAAAGTCTTTCCTGAGCAAAGGCCTTTCTAGTTGGAGCCAGTTTAAACATTTATTTTCACTGTAGCAGGGATATACACCCAGACAAAAAGCCTAATAAAGACAATTATTTATTAATAAATTCCCACAATCTTCATGTAAAACATATTGGGATTTCTCAAAGAACTTTAATCCTTTCCTTTAAAAAGATTTTAGAAAATCTTAAAATTAAAAACCATCTCAGCCTATAGAAATTCACCAAAATTTTTCCTATAATATCATTAAGCAAATATATGGAGAACTATCTATATATACACATATGTGTGTTTGTATGTATGTATGCATGTAGGTATACATATTCTCTTCCCTGAGTCTGTTCTTCTCTTCTCCATAAAAGGGGAGAAAATAGAATTTAATATTAAATTGCAATATTAAATCTCTGGCACAAGCTATTTTCATAAAAAATTCTAGATGCTTTGCATTTGTTAGTTAATTTATATGAAATTATAATCTCATTGAGATTAAAAATCATTTAATGAGTCTCAAAAAGTTTAGGCTATGCCCCAGACTCACAACTACTACTATTGAAAAATCCCTACAAAGCACCAATAAAACAAGAATAGTATGAATAGAGGGAATTTGCTTTTATTTATGTATGAGTTTTAAGGATGCTTGCAGACATTTTTTGTTGTTGTTGTTGAGGCAATTGGGTTTAAGTTACTTGCCCAGGGTCTCATAGCTTGTAAGTGTCAATCATCTAAGGCCATATTTGAACTCAGGTCCTCTTGACTCTAGGGCTGGGGCTCTATCCACTGCACCACCTAGCTACCCCTTGCAGACATTTTAAAAGGCAAATTTTACAGAAGCATTTTTTAGGATCTGGGAGAAGTTTTTGTTTGCTTGTTTTTATGATTTTAAAAATTAAAAGACTGCATGTTTACTGGCTAGATGCCAACCAGTAGACCATGAACAAAGCAGAAAATGCTACTGTGAACTCTTAAAGAGTTAGACTTATATTGTTCTTTTTTTCTAATTCCTCAGTTTTTGCTCATGGTGTTAATGTTTGTTTTGATTTGTTTCAAAGTCATAACTAACTGCTTTTCAATCATATGTCAGTAAGCTTGCTACAACTCCCTTGTCCTCTAGTTGAGATTACTACTAATTACATCTTTGTAGTATAATATAGTAGTTTATATCAGTATATGTAACTTCAAATGTTCCTATATCCTTCCCCCCACACATGCACATGAAAAAAAGATCGAATACCTAGTCTCATTCTCTCACTGAAAATATTTAAGGGGAAGAAGATAACTGAAAGAGTTTGATCTCATTCAGGGATTTTATTAAATGTTAATAAAAGCAACCTAAAAGTCTCATCATCACACCACTGCTTCCTACCCTATTTTGAATGCAAACATGTTGTACTCAAATTATATGTAAATGTCTTTGTGAAAAGAACTTTCTATAAACATTTATTTTGTAAAAAGCAGCATTGGTCATGAATATCATGGCATCTCTTCATTATACTTTTATTACTAGCACATGGATCAGGAGAGGTCTGTAAGACAACTTAATAATTTAACCTCAGAAGATAAATTTTTAGTAATGTGCTACAGTATTTCCCACTGTGCATATTTAATTAAAATTCTTTTCAGTAACTGAGAATTTGTCAGGCTGAACACTCATTAGGAGCTGAGCAAGAGTATTCAGTGTTAGATAAATTATTTTTCTTATTTTTCCTGGCAACAAAAAAAGGAATATACAACAGCTAAACTAAATCCTAGTCTTCATTTAATTAAGATCATGCAGGTTTCTAATTAATTAAATGATTGGCATAATGTAGTTCTACAGATAAATATCACAAATTCTCTTCCTCAGAAATACTGGCAAAATGTTTAGCCTTTTCTCTACTTATTAACAATATGAAAAGTAAAATGGAATGCATGATAATAGGTAAAATTTGCCAGATACTTGCCCCACTTTATCTTGACGTAATACCTTTATAAGGTAAGTAATCCACAAATAATTATACCCATTTCATAAATGGAATAAATCAAGGTAAAAATGTGATAGAATCACTTGCCCATGTTTGAACTGCTAATAAGTAGTAGAGGGAGGATGCCCATCCACATATTTTGATTTAAAAGTCCTGGACACTTCCTGCTATTCCATTCTATTTCTCAAAATTCTTTATGGGTAAAAATAATGTTGCTGGAGAGAAAACAGTGTTGAACCAGATAAGACCCACCACCAGGATTAATTCTTGTTCAATTACAGGGCTGAACTAGCATTCTCTCATTTTCTGCCTGTCTCTGTCTCTGTCTCTGTCTCTGTCTCTGTCTCTGTCTCTGTCTCTGTCTCTGTCTCTCTTTGGTTCTGTCTCTTTGTTACTCTCTCCATTTCTGTCTGTTTCTATCTATCTGTATTTCAGAATCCTCATTATCTCTGAATTCTTCCTTTGCTGTTTATCAAAATGCCCAAATCTCTCCTATCATTAAAAAAAATAAACCCACACAACCTCACTTAATGTTATCTACTCACACAATTATGCTAAACCTATCCTCCCTTTCATGGTCAAACTCCTGAGAAGTTGGGTGAACAAAACCAAAACCAAAAAAGAAAACAAAAACAAACAAACAAAATCTACCTACCTATCATTGTTTCTTCCTGTCCTTTCATTCCATTTTCTGCACTTTATAATCTGGATTCTGATTTCACCACTAAATTACAACTGTACAATTCAGTTACTAAAGATCTTTTAGCTAACAAATCTGATGGTCGTCTGCCACGCTTGACACTATTGAATGCTTTCTTTCTTGATGTTTCCATTGCATTGTTTGCTCTTGATTCTTCTCTCACTCCCTAACCATGTGCATACCCCAAGACTTGTCCCTCTACACTTCCTACTCTACATCCATTTCATGACCTCATCAATTTCAAAGGGTTTAATGATCATCTTTACGCTTTGGATCCCTAGATCTCTGTAGTTAGCCCCGGTCTTTCTGCCAAGCTCTGGACAGCCCTCACCAACTGTCTCTGGGATATTTCAAGCCGAAAGTCATGTAGTGATTACCAGCACAATATGGTCAAAGCAGAAATTCTAATACAAGATCATAAGTATTTGTATTACTAATAATGTCAGTAATAACAGAATTTACTCAAAATCTCACATTCTACTGGAAGCCTTTTCCCACCCATCTTAATTCCAGTGCCTTCCCTCTGTTAATTATTTTTCATTTGTACTCTTTATAACTTTCTTTGTATATATTTGTTTGCTTATTGTCTTTCCCATTAGATTGTGAGATCCTTGAGGACAGGAACTGTCTTTTATATCTTTGTATTCCCAGCACTTAGCATAGTGGTTGATATATAGTAGTTCCTTAATAAATGTTTATTGATTGCTATTAAAATTAAAGATATTTTTCAAAAGGATAATCTACATAGGTGAATCTTCATCAACATAATATGTGCACATAAATAATTATTGAATAAACTATTCTTTGACTATAATTTTCATCATTGTATCATATTTTATTTATTAGTGCTTCTGTTTTTGTCTGTTTTACCCAGCTGATTAAACAAGTTTGATGTATTGAGCTCAAGCAAGGGGAAAAAATATTTGGGAGAAAGGGAAAAAAGTCTTTAAGTGGATTTTAGTGATGCAATATATTATTTCCAAGATGTTGAGAGATCTTTTCTGTTTTAATGAAACAAAATCCCTAATGGATGGATTTTTTTTTACCTGACACCTTAAAAATGGCAATAAAGCAAAAAGAACATAATAGGAAAATTTCTTATTATTAGTGTGTTTGTGTGTGTGTATCTCCTGAATTAAAAAAAAAAAACATAGAAGCTTAAAAGGCTGGTTTATAATGTGATCATTAACCGACCACAGCACATAAGAAAAAAAAATGAACACTTTTTAAATAGAGTCACAAGGCAAAGATAATCTACTAATGAAGATTCTAAAGTCAATTATCAATATTGCAACATGGTTAATTGAAGCTGGTGTTTGCACAGGACTGAACAAAAACTATTTCTTCAGTTAGACTGATGGCTATTGCAAAAGATGACCTCTCGAGTCTTCTCTTTTTATATAAAATTTAAAAAGGAATGGATATTGATTTTGTAACTGAAGAATATTATAACAACTAATATTTTACATGCATATATATGTATATAAGTGTACATACATAAATATGTGTATATGTGTGTACAGGCTGGGCCAAAATCATGAATACTTAATAACTTTTTTTTGTTTATAATTTATAATACCATATCATCATATACAGTACATTTAGGAAATAAATTTATACTATGTGTGAAAAATCAAATCTCATAGATGGTGAAAAATTAAGAAAAATAATTTTCAAAAAGTTATTACAACATCAGACCCCTTCAAGATTTATATATATATATGGGTGTGTGTATGCATGCATGTGTATAATGCATGTGATGTGTATTTATATGCATGCATATATACATAAAACATGTATGTACATACATGTAACCTTATTAAAAGTATAAATTTCTTTTTTGTTATTTTACTTGCCATGGAAGAAAAAGGTGAGGTCCTTCGGTATTCCTCAGTAAAGATTATAGTACCACACATAGTCCAAATAGAATTAGAGTGGTCTTTTATTTAGTGCTAGAGAAAATAACCAACTGAGAAGTCAAAGAACAGAAAGAAGACAAAGGCTTTTGTGGAGGATAGATAGGGTATCTACCTGAAAATGGAAAGTTCCTTTTTGGAGTGGGGTGGGGAAAGCCTCGGTGCTTTTCATATTCCTAAGAGTAAAGGGGAATTTTTTTTGAAATGATGGTCCTTACCTTTGGGGTTGTTTCTGTCTCCTGGCTCCAGTCCGGTACTAGCCACAACTAATTGACTTTCTGCTATAAAATTTTAGCTCACCCTACTTCTTAGGTGTGTCTGTCCTGATACCTAGTTGGTCAATCTAAACTTTAATAGTCCCTTGATTTCCTTGATATGTCTGTCCTGTCATCTGGTCATCTTTTGGTTTGTTTCTCACAGGAGAAACTTCTGATTTTTCCTAAGCCCCCACTTATACACTGATATTCCATAGAAGTCAATATAACTTCCCAAGTTCAATGGGAGAGACAGTTTGGTGTACTGGACAGAGATATGGACTAGGATTAAAAAAAAAAAAACTTTTGAATTTAAATCAAAGCCAACATACTTTGGAAAGCTACATGGCTCATTAGATAGACTACTGGGTCCAGAGCCAGGAACAAGTTAACATCTGACCTCAGATCCTTCTTAGCTATGTGATCCTTTGCAAGTCACAATTTCTATTTGTTGTTGTAAGAAATAAAAGTGATAATAATTGTAAAATACTTAGCATAGTGCTTGGAATATAGTAGGTACCTTATAAAGATTATCTTTTATTATTATTTATCAGGTGTTTGAACATGTGTTAGTCACTGAAGCTCTCATCTGTAGTTTTCTTATCAATAAAATGGGCATAAAGTAGTAGAGAAGACTTGAGGTGATTCAAATAACTGAATGAGATATAAAGAGATAATTGCAAATATTGTAATGTGAGCAGTTTTTAATATATGAAGAAGACACTGGTTAGCTACTTTTTTGTCTAGCTAATAATATTTTTAAAAACAACATTCAAACAAGATTAGAGACCTAGATATTTTGTCTGCTCCTCATAATCTCTCAAACCTCTTCAAAATGAAATTATGTACCAAAGATAATGTGATTTTAACTCACTCCATTGTCTAGGACTTAGCTTCTTTTTTTTGTGGGGCAATGGGGGTTAAGTGACTTGCACAGGGTCACACAGCTAATAAGTGTCAAGTGTCTGAGGCCAGATTTGAACTCAGTTACTCCTGAATCGAGGGCAGGTGCTCTATCCACTGTGCCACCTAGCTGCCCCAGACTTAGCTTCTTAAACTGTGGATTATGACCCCATATGGAGTCATGTACCTGAATGTAGGCATCACAAAAAATTTGACAACAATATATACAGCTATATACCTTGGGTCATATAAAAATTTCTCTGGTAAAAAGGTATCAGGAGTGGGGAAAGTTTAAGTCCTGGTATAGGACATCTGTAACCCAAAAGTTTTTTTTTAAAATGCAAAATCCATGAGCTGACCTGAGCCAGCACTTCTCTACCTTCCATGATACCAACACTGAGATTGCCCAGCATACTCAAGTACCTGATACAGGATTACAACCAAACCTACCTACATGTTCTGAAACCCCTTCTCTCTTTACAATGCCATGTACACCGCAAATCTAGAATAATTATACATCCTTATTGCTACAAAGTTTTGAATTGCCAGTTCCAGGATGTTGCACCAGAGTGACAGTTCTCTAAACTGCTAGTGCCAGGCCACAGTAATAAGGACACCTTACAGGTGTGTGTTGGGGTTGAGGGGAAGCAGCATGCTAATAAGTCTGAGGGAAAGATGACAACATCTAACTGGAGTCAGTTCTGACTACTGAAATCACTTGTGGCAGAGACTTAGGCTGGTGAAAACACAGGAGGGAAGTGAGTCAGAAAGGGAAAGGGGAAAATTAGGGCAAAAGTGGGGATGGGGTGAAATACTGAAATTACTGATGTTTTCAGAAAGAAGAAAATTCAAAGACTTTGAACATAAGCAGATAAATCAACAGGAAAAAAATGGTAACAACAGAAAGAAATGTGGTCTACAGGACTAGTAAATGAGTTCAGGCATCTATAAATAAATACTGAAAATGATCCAATACTTGATGAATACCCTTAGATATTTGAGAAGAAGATGTAAACACAATATGCTGTTTTTTTGGTGGTTTAAAAGAGAAATGAGAATTATGAAAGCAGAAATTATTGTTAGAACAGTGACCTAATGGGTGGAATAGAAAAGCTGTAATTTGTGATGGAAAATTTCAACCCCCCCCAAAAAAAATAAGAAAAAAAGTATTTGGAATGCAAATAAACTGAAGTGAAGAAAAATCTAAAAGAAGAGAAGCAAAAAACCCACCAATAACTGTAAAAGGAACTATGACAAACTTTATTTCATATGTCATTGACAAAATTGAGACCATGCACAGAGAGCTCCCCCTTCTCCCCTATTCCTCTATTCATACCACTCAAATGTCTTCTGTAACTATCTCCTTCATTCCTATTTCACATGTTCAGGTAGAATGTCTTTTTGATAAGGAAAATTGCATGAACAAGTATATGGATTCCATCCTTTCTTCTCCTGGAGATTTCCCTCTCTACCTTTCCTTATCTCTCAGTCATTTTCCATTACCACCCATGTAATGACTACATTTCTACTGCTTATTTGCTTACTTGCCCATTGCCCCACAAGATCCATCAATCTCGATAGGGTAACATTCTATGCCTTTACTCCCTTTGGTAGTTAAATTCTTTGAGAAGGCCATCTAAAATAAATGCCTCAGGTTCTTATTTTATCAATTCCTTCTTAATTCTCTATATTGTGGCTTCCAATTATATCATTCAACTGAGACTACCCTGTTTAAAGTTTCTAATGATCTTTTATTTTACAAATATAATGGTCTTTTTTCAATCCTCATCTTTCTTGAAGTCTATGCAGTCTTTGACATTGTCAAACACCCGTTTCTCTTTGATGTTCTATTTTATCTAAATTTTTGTTTTGTTTTTGTACACTATTCTCTCATGGTTCCCTTCATACTTTTCTGAAACCTCTCCTTTCTTACCTTTCCTATATCTTCATCTAGATCATACCTCCTAGCTTTGAGTGTTCCCTAATGCTCTGTCAGGGTTCTATACGAATTATTGTGAGTTAAGGGACCCCATCTTGGCTCAAATTAGAAAGCCACAGGCACACCCTGCACAGCACCCTCTGCCCCAGCCATGCCCCAGTATGCATGGAAAACCAGCTCTATCCAGCAAACTAGGGTATGCAAGGAAACCCTGTGCCCCAACCAGCCTTGGACGCTGCCCCTAGGGGTGCCAGCAAATTAGCTTGGGGTATGTGGGTGGTCGGCCCAGTTTCCTGTGAGAGAAGGTTTTTTTTTTTTTTATTCTAGGGGGGTAGAGAGCAGAGAGGAGGAGAGTGGAGAGAAAAGGCATGGAGACATGGGGAGTAGAGATGAGGAGACAGGAGGAGATGAAGAGAGAAAGAGGAGAGTTCACAGCAGCAGAAGAGGAAGCTAAAAGCAGAAATGCAGGGTATAAAGGAGGCTAAATGTGACACAACTGAGTCTCGTGGGCAAGTTCACAGGTTGTATTTCTTCATTGTCTTTGTTCTTATTTCTAAATTTGTTCCTACATCAATAAACTGTGTTTCTTTTGTTTAATTTGAAAAGAGGCTTTTTAATCTCATTTCTTATCAGTCTGGGAGAAATGATTGGGGAGTGGGAAGTGTGGAAGAGATCCCACATTAAATTTGGCCCTTAGAGATAGGTGGCCCATACAGGACATAACGAACCTAGGGGAATCTTTAAAAAAAAAAAAAAACCTTACAATTCTCTTCATTTTTCTCTCTATTCTATTTCTCTTTGTGATCTGATCAGACATTCCTACTTTTCCAGTATCTTAATCTTTTATCCCACCACCTCCACATAATCTATGATTCCATGTCTCTAGCTTCATTGCTGTTCCTTTTCTTAAAGAGCATCTCATCTCCTAATTCTAAACATACACACTTGCTGTCCCCCATGTCTGGAACACACTTAGCCCTCATTTTTGCCTCCTTGCTTCATTCTCATATTTCATGTTCAAAACTAAATTTTTACTTTCTGCAGGAAACCCTTTCTAGTCTTTCTTAATCAAATGGAGGCAGTAATGGGGGAAGGATGCAGAAATAAATATAAAATAAATAGTGTGAATAAGAGATTTTTTAAGCAATGAATGTATCTATAGTTTTTTTTTTCCCTTCTTAAGAGGTAAAGTATTGAATAAAAGAGAGACAAAGCATGATAGCTTGAGGGTATCATAGAATTAAATAAAAAACTTCTTAAAGATGGTCAATATTTGGGCATAAACAGAAAGGAAATAAAGATTGAAAATCAGGTACCAAAAAGGTGTGATAGAAAAGACAAAATCCTAAGTGAAATTGGAGCTAATAGGAGTAAGGGTACAAGTAAAGGTGTTGTCTTTGGCAAGAAAGACACACACATTCTTCTTCCTCTGAAATGAGATAAGAGGAAAAACAATTGCAATATGATGCTGAGGACCATACAAAAAATAAATATTTAAGACAATATTTGACAACAGGTCTTATTCCAAGGCTAATGTTCTATCTACTAAGGTGAGACAGGGACTTAATAACTGCTACAGCTGTCTTTACCAATGGAGCCTTTAAATAGAATTAAAAAAAAAAAAACTTTATCCTTGACTTGTCCTCAAGTAAAAACTATTCACATACTAAGATTAGATCACATTTATTTAATGGTTTACAATCTATAAGGTATTTTATGCGCAATAATTTTGTGGGGCAGGTATAATAACATTGGGAATTCCATTTTTGCAAATGAGAAAGCTGAAGCTAAGACAGGGGAAGTAAGTTGTTCAAGGACACACTGCTGATAATTATAGAGCAATGATTGGAATTCAGATACTTACTCCAAGTTTGATATCCTTTCTCTTCTGCCACCATTCTGCCTTATTGGACTATAAGTAGAATATTTCTAGCTTTTAAAGTCATGACAAAAGGGATACAAACACACACATATATGTCTATATACAGATATGTGTATATAGATACACATATGTATGTATATATGTTTCATAACTCTTTCATATCTTTGAATTGTAAAGTATTTTCTAAGTATATAACAAAGGAAATAGCTGTTAGAAAGATTAACACTATTTTTTACATACAAATCTAAAAAAAAAAAAACATCCCCTAGCTCCTCATTTAAATTGAATTCATTAATTTTCTTTTTTCTTCCAAATTCTACAAATTGTTATACATGAACAAGTTAGTAATTTTTGTTTTGTTAAATATTTTAGAGCAACTGACACTTCAAAATAATACATTTTTTTCTGAAGAGTTTGCCAAATTAGTGGTGTCCATTATAATGTCTTGATGGTAGCATTTGTCACCATAAAAGCATAATATGCCTATTTTGTACTGACTTTATCCAAGGGAAACTTAATTATATGCAGTCTTATACTGTGTTAAAACTTTGCTTATCAAGGAGAACTTCATTTAATACATTGTTTTGTTTGTTAGTTTTTATTCCAGAAAATAGGCTGTTCTTCATGTATAGAGATGCTCCTCCTTATACTTCATGGGGAGAACATCCAATCTCACTTGCGTTTTGTGGATATGCTTTGTTTCTCTGCTAAGGCAAAGTACATTTGCCATTCCATTGTGATCAAGATGCATTTTATGAATGACAGTCCAGAGTTGGGGATTGATTTTCATATCAGACATATTCTGGACTAGCTAACTAGGTGAGATTTTGCAATGCATACAACCTTTAATATATTAATAAAGAGAATTATAGGAATCAAGGTATGTTTGGAAAGACCTATGTGTTGGGAATGAATAGATGAATGAATGGATTGATGAATAAATGAATGAATGAATGAAAAATACATTTATCAAGTGGCTAAAATATGTCCAGGACTATGAAAGGGAAGGAAAAGAAGAGGGGAAAGAAATATGGAATGAAGTTGGTCAGGATGCCATGTGAAAGGCCTGGATCAGGTTAGATATGATAAACTCACCAATAAAAGACATAGGGACCTATAGCTAGAGTTTGGAGGACAGGTAAATTGAAAGAAGAATCTGTGGACCAACATTTTATAAGAGGGAATTATGTTGCAAATAGAAATATAAGAACTTTTTAGGTGCTAATTTTTTGATAATGACAAAATAATAATAGCTTACATGTATATACACTTTTAAGATCTGCCAAGGGATATGTGTGCGCATGCACATAAATAAATATATGTGCACATTTTCAAATATGTATAAATATACATATATACATATATGTATACATAGATATACATAGAGATCAAGAGAGATAGAGATACAAACATACATATGGGACTAATAAGGTGGCATAGTAGATAGAGCACTGGCTCTGGAGTCAGAAGGACTTGTATTCAAATATGGTCTCAGACACTTACTGATTATGTGATCCTGAACAAGTCCCTTAACACTGTTTACCTCAATTTCTCATCTGTAAAATGAACTGAAGAAAGAAATAGCAAAGCACTTGACTAACTTTACCAAGAAAACCTCAAATGGGGTCAAGAGAGTCAGCTATGATGGAATTAATTCAATAATAACAATATATGTGTGTCTATACATATATACATGCATATATGTATGTATGTTTATATGTATACACACAACTTGATTGATTATTACAACAACCCTATGAAGTAAATGATAACAAATATTTTACAGATAAGGAAACTGAGGTAGAGAGATTTTAAGTGGCATGACCAGGGTCACACAGCTAGTAATAGTGTGAGGTAGGATTCAATGTCAGTTCCTTATATGAACAGTCCCCTCTGGGAGGAAAAAAGAAAAAACAAGACAAAACAACCTTCGGGTTTAATATGTGTGAGTATATATGTGTGTGTGTGTGTGTGTGTGTGTGTGTGTGTGTGTGTACACACATACATGCATACAATCATATATATTTATTTATTTATACATACACATGTGCACACACATACACAGACAGAGCCATTTACTTCTTTCCTTGACAATTAGGTATAATTGAATTAGAAAACTCCAGAGACATTATTTGGTCACTGGGGGGGGGGGTCTTTTCATTGACTTAGAATGTTCCCACTTTATGAGTTGCTGTGACAAAAATAATGACTTCTAGCTATCTTCCAGCCTCTCTGAATTTAGACTTGTGATCAAACTAATTTCTGGAGCAAACCTTAAAATCATCCAGATTTTCCAGGGTGCTATAGATCTGTCCCTGCCTCTTCACTGCTCCACTCCCTATCCCAGGAAATAATTTGTTGTGGTTTTCACTCATCGGCAGGGGGACAAATGAACAAGCAAAACCCCCAAACAGAAACATACATACATAAGTAGCTTTCCCAAACCACTTATTCTTTTTTTGCAGGTTAATGAGGGTTAAATGAATTGCCCAGGGTCACACAACTAATAAGTGTCAAGTGTCTGAGGCCAGATTTGAACTAAGTTATTCCTGAATCCAGGGCTAGAGCTTTATCCACTGTGGCACCTAGCTATCCTCAAACCACTTATTCTTTCAGACAAATATGCCTCTACATCAGACATATTGGGACCAGATGGGAGACTGTTTCTAAGAATATAACTATGAAGCTAATAAAAAATCAAAGAGCTTAGAATTCTGAATACGACATACGTTTCCACAAGAACACAACTCTGGTAGGAGTTTACTTACCTGAAAATCACCTATATCTGTAAAATCAAAGGGCCATTACATACCACACTGTAACTAATTCTACTAATACCACTCAAACTACATTCATTTATAATCATGACAAATTGCAGAATAACTGGACACTTGGCTCAAGAGATAACCCTTGAACTAGACTGAAACAAATTTTACTGTTTTGAAATTGCAGCAATTGTTAGACCTGTCTGTTGTATAAAAAGGAAAGGTCCAATAGTGTGTGTTTGATCCTTGAAAAATAAAAGTACAAAGAACAGTTTGGAACGTCTACAAA